>NC_142013.1:42616261-42767879 GCF_049901735.1 Notechis scutatus
ACTTAATTTTATCATTAAAACTTTAAAATTCTTCCTGAAGAAAGTGCTTTTTCATTGTTGCCATGTCCTTATTATTGATTTATAAATGATAAACTGTAATATGTAATGCAATTGTGATTCATTCTGAAAAGATTCATAGTTATTTCAAAGCTGCATAATGATAATGAATACAGATAAGAAGTCTAAATGTGGACCTATATGTCATTTACCAACCTTTGTGGGAGCTAATGAGGTACAAATAAAGTCTATAAAGCCTCATAGCTCTCAGGGTGGCCCTTTCTTCCTCCTCTGGCAGTGAAATTCATAAAACCTCCTTCAAGTCAAATCTGAGCCGTGATGAGTCTACAGGGTTTACCTAGATAGTCACACAGTGGTATCGTCTTGTACTAAGATCCTTTTCTACTTTCTTGTTTACTCTAATCCTGATATTCCTCTAGTTAACATGCTAAATCCCACACTCTTAGATTCTCAAACCTGACAAGGTCTTGCAGAATGAAATAAAAATAGGGTAAAGCCTTATACATTCTTTGACCATTTGGGGCAACTTCTCTACAGTTGCCTTATCTGAAATGTGAGGTGCTCTCATCTTTTTTTGTGATGAACATGTAAAGTTCCACTTTCCTCAACCAAATATCTGCCAGAAAAAGGTGGCATTTTTTGCTGTTATTGCTGTTGTTGTTTTCATTCACTCTCTGAAAAGCATATAATCTTTCACCCCCTAGGTTTCCCAAAAACAGAAGGGTATGTTGTTCAACTCCCTGCAATCAAATCAAACCACATCAATTATTTATTATCTTTTCTAGAAAAATTAACATCAAAAGTTGTATACTCTTCTCAGGAAAAGGACTAGAAGCATTGGCTCTATTTCTCCCTCTTCCCAATGATGCTTGCTTGCTCATTAATTTAATGAGGAAAACTTAAGCGGTGTGATTATCATTTCATACTGCTACAATATGCTTTCTACATTTTCTTTTTTTCTCAAGTTCTGTGTTAGACTGCTGACTTTTATTTACCATTTGACTTCACAAACTTGCAATTTATGTTAATCTCCATCTAATTCTTCACTACCTCTTTCCATTTGAGGTTAAGTTTTACTGAAATACTTGAACATATTTCAATTCATTGAATGATCAATAATGTTTTCATTATTTACACATTCATTCTTTTGTAGCATTATGCAATCATAATAGTTTATATGCATAATAGTTCATATGCAGTTGTTTTTCAACTAGCTACAATGAAAGATAACACTGGAAGACACATACATAATTGACAGATGTGGTACTGTATGTTTCTCAAATTACAGAGAAAGAGAACCATTTTCTGGTTATCCATTCTTCTGGTTCTTCTTCTTAGGTCTACGTTATGTTGGCCAACAGTGGAATATAGTAAACGGAGGGGGTTGGAAAATATCAAAATTGTGGTCATAACCTTACAATCCAAGCTCCATCTCTTAGAATGTATACAATGTTGGCACACATGCAAAGCTTCAATTGCATGGTCATGATTGTGATTTGGGGGTCTTGATAAACTTTTTCCTTTCTCCTGTGAATTCTATTTAATGAAATTGAAATTAAATTGGACATGATTCTGGGTAAGCTCATCTGATTGGAAGAAGTGTCTCCTATGTTTATCTGTTATGTTTCAAAAGTTCAGCTGCTGGTGATTTTGTGGTGTTAAGTCCCTAATTGTATGGATCTACATTTACTAAGTATGACGTGATCATAATTAAGGATGGGAATGAAAATCAAGAGATTTATTTGGAATATGCTCTCTCTTTATAATAGCCATTACTTTCCTGTCTTAGTACTCTATGTTGTCTGAATGGTAGCATGGCCAGAGTCTTTCTGTAGTGGAGCCTTTCATGTGAAAATATTTTCCTCTTAATTTTTAGTTCATCAGCAAAATGAAATATTTCTCTTTAAACAAGTGTTGCTTTGCTTAATTTAATTTAATCATAGTTAGTTTTGGTTCCTTGTGTTTTTGTCTCTGTAGCTGATTTAAATACATTTTAATTGTTGTTTATTGTTATTTTTATGTTATTTAAGCTCTACATAAAGTTAAAAAAATAAGTATTCTGTCAGCCTTTCATACTTCCCAATTAGAAGTATTTACTGTTCTTTTAAAAAACAATCTGAAGGAAGGTGGAACACATTAAAGAATTAGTATGTGAGTTTTACTGAAGTGAAAGGCTAAGATAAAGAAAATTGGGTTCAAGCCTTTGCTGAGCCCTGATTTAGTATACAAATACAGTTTTCGCTGCAGAATTTGATTAACCAGTATGTACACCTGACCTTTTGTTATAGTTTGTTACTTGGTCAAAGCTTCTATTAATTCTCCAGAACAGATTAAAGCTTTTTAAATGAACTATATACATTTAGCATTATGTGGAACATTGCAGTTCATTACAGTTAACACAATATTGGAATTAAAGGAAACCTGGATATATTTTTCATTTAAAAATGCATACATGCTCAGTTGAAATAGAATATTCAGTATGTATTATTAAATTGTGTGAACAGTTTCTCTACAGAAAAGGAACTCTGTTTTTCTATATGGGTGTAAATTTCTGAATGTGGAAATTAATTCATGGGAGCAGAGCGATGTTTTTGGCCACAGAATATGGACAGAATAAAATGGAGGGTCTTAAGCAGATACATGAGCAGTGGAATTAATACTGAGTAAGCTATATTAAGGTTCAAGGAAAAATATTTGGGAAAATGAATCCAGATTTGTATGTTCTTTCTTCTAGTGTTTATAAGTACTTCAATTTGTCAGCCTAGCTGTCAAATATGACAGTGAAGTAAATGGCCATGTTATTAGTTTTGGAGTCTATAGTGGTGGTCCAAATTGAAATATTGATAATACTATAAATTATTTCCTAGAAATGTTAGCTGTCTATAAAGCAGAAATGAGATATAAGGATGAGCAGATGGGTGAAATTTAGCTTCTAAACACAAATCTCAGGCCTCAGTTCACTTTCATTGAATTCACTATAGCTATCACTTTTGAGAGCTGGGATGTACTAAGAGGAGACATAATTTCTCTCTCCCTTCATTTGAATGATTTGGGGGATTGTATCTGGGCTGAGAGTCAATTTGGTGTAGTAAATAAGACACCAGCCTAAAAACCAGGACACTGTGAATTCTAGTCTTATTTAAGCCATATGCCAGCTGAGTGGCTTTAGGGTTAGGGTTAGGGTTAGGGTGAAAAACTTGCCAAGAAAATTTCCAGGGCTAGTTCAACCCCAAAATTTTAATTTAAAAGAAGCCATATAAAAGTGAGTCTTTTCAGACTTAAGATGACCCTCTTGTATGGTTAAGATGAACCTCTTCAGAATTGTAATGAATGCAACAGGACTATGTGATGTTTGTGAAAATATATCCTATCTTTTGTTATTGTATACCTTATTATGACAGAGGTTCATTATTGTAGGATGTCAGCCTTCGAGACTCCTTTCCTTTCTCTTGCATCTTTCAGCAGTCATAGTAATGGGATGAGGGGAAAATAATTGGGCTTTGTGGGTGTGGAATTTGTGGTGGAGATTTTGGAGAATGAACTGTATAACTTGGGGAAAAAACTTTATTGTTTATGCTTATGTACTAGTTTTTATGCTTGTAAGTGACTCAGAGTCATCTCTGGACAAGAAAGCTAGCACATACATTTAATATATAAATAAATAATAAACTCACCTATTTAATTGTAGGTACACTATAACCAAATGCACATGTTGACTTAAAAGTGATCTTGTGGAGACTTCCGGTTGTGGCACCGTGGTGGTGTGGGGAGTGTCAACTATGGAATTCATTGCTGCCACATAGTTGAAGAAAGTGGGAGGGGGTGATGTTAATTGAGTAGCTTTTAGTAGACAAAATGTATTATTTTGATAGTTCAAGGTTACAGAGTGTGGCACAGAAAGAATTAAAAGTTACTTTGGGATTGGTGCATGTGATCTGGTGATGAAGGAAAAGGGGATGGGTTGTAGCTTGGGACTTTGTGGGGAAGCCAGGAAGATTTAGTTCCAGATTTCTCCAGTATGTGCCAGGTACTGTTCTAATAAAAGTACTTTGAGATGGCGTGTGTCTTGGAGTTACTGACAGGAATGGAATTTTCCTGGAACGCTGACAATAATCCGGAACTGTAACAACTTTCAGCTCTCCCAAGAGGGAGCTATCAGGGGTGCTGAACCCCAGGATTTGTTCCATCAATGGATCAATCCAAAGAATCAGCCAACATGGGAGATGAGACAGAAGGGTATTGGGGGGCCCACTGGAAGATTAATTGAATCCCCCAGCCCCCCTTTGGCAGAAAAGAGGCAAGATTTAGGAGGCTGGCCCAAAGAAACAGATTCCTGGAGAAGTTGTCAGACGGGACTGGAGAAAAAGCTGCCTGGAGAATTCATT
This sequence comes from Notechis scutatus, assembly GCF_049901735.1. NCBI lineage: Eukaryota > Metazoa > Chordata > Lepidosauria > Squamata > Elapidae > Notechis > Notechis scutatus. The sequence goes on from NC_142013.1 coordinate 42,620,665, forward strand.
CCATCAAGCCTTTTACATATTGCAAAGGAGGCATATTGGAGGTGTGGAGCTCCAATTATATCAGAAAGCCAACAAGGTCGAATTGCAAGGGAGACATGAGAGATGCAGACTGCAACAGGTATATTTCAATCTCCAAGTCCTTCTCCTCCACACCCAGAAGGAAATTTACCCCCTGCAGAAAGTATCCCTCCAGGGTGGGGATTTTATCCTGGTCAAGGATGGATCCAGTACCAGTGGATGCCAGCGCCAGCAATGCCCTGGCCCCAGAGAGAATCAGTGATCCCTTCCAACAAAGGGATCTGTACAGGCAACAGGAAGCAGCCACTACCCCCCTTTCCTCATGCAGGGAATGGGGCAACAATCAGGCTCTTCATGACAAGTCCCTGATCAGCCCCACTCAGAGCAACCCTGCAGAGGCCCTTCTTCCAGAGAGTACCAACCCCCAGATCAGACCAGATGCAGTTCAAGGCCAATTTTGATGGGCACCATGAACATTTATCTTATTTCCTCACTCAAATCTGGTCTCACATAGACCAATTTGGAGACCAATATGCAACTGAATGCGATTTAGTAACTGCAATAACAGATGGGATGAATGAGGAGGATGTTTCTGATTGGGTGGCACAATTGCACTATGAACAGGCCCCAGAACTACAGGATGTAAATGCATTTCTTCAATTGCTCAGACTCAGATTTGAGAATCGAGACAGAGTGGCTGAAAATGAGGACAAATTAATGGAAATGAAACAGGGCAAGTGACTCTTATCAGATTTTATATGGGACTTTAGAAAGGTTGCAAGCCACCTCATAGATTGGCCCAAAAAATTAATCTTGCACTATTTTAAAAATGCCATTGACCCAAAAGTAAAAAGGCCTGTGACATTAGGGGAATACCTGACACCCTGAAAACGTGGTATGTGGCCACCTTCAATTTAGACTGTGACATCAACCAACAAAAAAGGAGGAGAGCTGTGGCCAGGTGACAGATGAACCTGCTCCCACCCAATCCACCAGAATGATAAAGTGTTATCATTGTGGCCAGAGTAGCCATAGAGCAGCCGACTGTCTGGGCCCCCACATCTGTTCCACCAGCTCCATAACCAAGGTCTGATAACAGCTGCCAGGGGACAGAAAAGTCAAGGAAATCCCCCCAACACTAGCCGCTTTGCTTGACACACCATAGAAGGTCCTGTCCATGCAGAAGGGAGCAACAAACTTCCAGACCAACACAGCCTCCCTGGACAACCCACTGATGAAGATGATCCTATGGTGAGTGCACCCATCACACCTTTTACCGTCAAAGTGAAGTTAGTGGTGTCTGATATGGGGAGGCAGGGCCATTAGAAGCTGTCATAGATATCGGATGCTCTAGATCAGGTGTCACCAACCTTTTGGACCTTAGGGACCACCAAACTCATAATTTTTGATCCCAGGGATTTTTTTTTTATTAAAAAGAGCAACTTTTACCCAAAATTAGGCAAAGCAGGAAGATTGAGTTGCTCACAGAATCATTCAGTGATCTATCTATCTGCCATCGGCTAGCTCAGTCTCTCAAATTTGCTTGCCCTGAGTCTGCACTGAATTTGCTTACAAACAAACCTTCAGTCCTTAGGGAAGTTCAGCTGTGCTGAGCCGAAGATCTAAAGACTAGCTAGAAAGCAAGAAATGCAACCATTTCCTGCTTCCTAGATAATCTAAATCTCCTGGCACAGCAGAACAGATGATGGTCGGAAAAAGGAAAAATAGCAATTTAGCAGGCAAGTTTACCGAGTAAGGAGTGAGTGGGCGGGGAGGGTTCCCACGGGCCCTGTGGGCAGTGCAGCCTTGTGTTTCTGCATAGCCTGGATTAATTGCTTTGGGGGTGCTCTGGGGTGAGATTTCTCTGTGGCCCATCAAAATTTTCTCATGGCCCACCAGTGGGCCGTGGCTCACTGGTTGGCAACCACTGCTCTAGATGCCTTATTGGGCTCCCCATCGTTGAACAATTGGGCATAAAAACTAAACCACTAAAATGCCCTATCAGATTTGAACAAGTGGGTGGGATATTAATTGGGGGAACCCCAGCCACCCAAATGACAGCATTAATCAAACTGGAGATGGGTGCTCACCGCAAACTCATACATTTCATAGTAGCTCCAAGAATGTTAGAATCTGTCATATTGGGACTTACTTGGCTAGATAAATGGGCCCTTACCATCAAGTGGGAGGGTGGATTCTGGAAAATCATTATTGGAGTGGGGCCACTGCCCCCCCTTCCTCCCATTAAGAAACCATCATCCAACCTGGGTCCGGAAACTGAAGCAGCAACCACTGCCTTGGGCCTTCTTCCAGGTACTCTCCAAGTGCCCAAACAATATAGAGATTTGGCTGAGGCATTCAGTGAAGAGGAATGTAATATTTTACCTCCCCATTGAGCCATGGATTGCATCATAGAATTAGAACCAGGGGCAAAACGGGCAAAGATGTATTCCATCTCACCAGCTGAAATGACTGAATTGAGGAAATACATTGATAGCAATTTGGACAGAGGTTTCATTGAACCTGCCAAATCTAAGTTGGTTGCTCCAGTGCTGTTCAAAGAAAAGAAAGATGGTGGGTGGAGATTATGTGTTGATTTTAGGGGCATGAACACCATGTGCGTCAAAAACATGTTTTTTCTCCCCCTTATGAACCCTTATTAAACCACCTGTCAAAAGGCAAGCTAAATGTGAGAGAAGCTTATTACCGAGTCCACATAAAAGAGGGAGACAAATGGAAAACAGCCTTTAACTGCCCTTTGGGTAGTTTCCAATTCCAAGTCATGCCTTTCGGACTTCATGGGCCCCCCACAGTATTTATGCAACTCATCAATGAAGTGTTACTTTCACACCTGTACCAGGGGTCTTCGTCTACCTGGTGACATCCCTTTATTCAGTGAAACTATCAAGGAACATGTCAAATTGGTCAGACAAGTCCTGAAAAAACTTTTGGCTGCCAAGTTATATGTAAAACTGTCAAAATGTGAATTACACAAGGAGTCGCTGGATTACTTAGGCTACTGAATATCCAACCAGGGAATTGAGATGGACCCTGGAAAAGTGAAAACTGTGCTGGACTGGCAACCCCCCAAAACACGAAAGCAATTTCAAAGCTTTTTCGGTTTTGCCAATTTATATAGACAATTCATTCCTTCCTTTGCTGAAGTTGCCCTCCCTTTGAGAGAGTTATTAAAAATGGGCCCGTCACCCACCAAACCGAAGCACAGTCAACTTCTTGTTTGGACAATGGATTCACAGAAATCTTTTGAAACCTTAAATTGCCTCTTTGAAGCTGAGCCCATTCTCCAGCACCCAGACTAAACCAGATCTTTTATAGTCCAAGCTGATGCTAGTGATGTGGTGGTAGCAGCCATTCTGCTACAATCGAACACCTTGCTCTTATGTGTCCAAAAAGCTAACAGACAAAAAGCGAAGATGGGTGGTCTGGGAGAAAGAAGCATTTGCAGTATGATGGGCTTTGTTGACTTGGAGGTATTTCCTAGAAGGGGTGAAAGAGCCGTTTGAGGTGTGGACTGATCACAAGAACCTCGAGGCTCTAAAGACACCTAAACAAATCCGCTGGGCTCAATACTTCAAGCAGTTCAATTTCAACATGAAATATATCCAGGAGGGAAAAACATATTGGCAGATGCCCTGTCCAGGAAACCCCAGTTTTACAGTCACCGAGAAGAAATAGTGCAGGCTTTGATATCAGAAGCTCAATCGGCAGGCCAAGTAATCACTCAAGGCCAAGCCAACTGCAACCCCAAATGCCTGGAAGACAAACTGACCACAGAGTTGAAAACAGTCCTATTGACTGATCCCTGGTTTGTGGAGCATCAAACCGAATTAACAATGAATGAGGGACTGGCTTGGAAAGAGACTAAACTTTATGTACCCACAAACTTAAGACTAATGGTAATAAAGTGTACCCATGACTCGTGGCTGGGAGACACTTCAGGTTCTTAAAAACCCTACATTAAGTCAGAAGACAATTCTGGTGGCCAAAAATGAAACCTGACGCCAAGAACTATGTAAAAAGGTGCTCAATTTGTGCCACGATGAAACACAGAACTGGAAAAACCCCTGGCCTCCTCCAACAAATATCTGAACCAACACAGCCAGGAGAAGGAATCGCAATGGACTTTATCGTAGAATTACCTGAGAGTGGAGGGAATACAGTCATTTGAACTGTTATTGACTTATTCTCTAAGCAGGCCCACTTTACAGCCTATAAAGGACTTCCATCTGCAAAAAAGCTTGCAAAGCTGTTCGTGAAGCATATCTATAGCTACACGGTGTACCTTGTAGAATAATATCAGACAGAGGGGTACAATTTACCGCTAAGTTCTGGAGGGAGTTTTTAAATCTATTGGGTCATCCCAAGGGTTATCCCCAGCATTCCATCTGGCCTGCAGCGGAGCAGCAGAAAGGGCTAACGCCATGGTGGAACAATACATTAGATACTATGTAAATTATCAACAGGAAAACTGGGCTGAATTATTACCATTTGCAGAGGTTCCTTATAATAATGCAGTACGTAGCAGCACAGGGTTGACTCCATTCCAAATCAACACTGGCATGGAATTTGCCCCTATGCCAGAATTACCTAGAGAACCTCCTATATACATGTCTGTAACAGAATGGATGAACTCATTAAAAAAAGGTAATGATACACTAAAACAGACTAGATTTAGGCAAAATGATAAAGTACAATGATCTATTAGATGCCCAAGGAAAATTAAAATCAAATCAACAGCTAAAAGAACAAGGAATTACAATTGATTGGCGGCCATATCTTCAAATTTAAAATAGATATAAAACAGACTCAGAAGAATTTGAATTTGATATGGGGCAAAATCAATTGGACAAGATTCTACTTGAACTGGAATAAAAATGTATATCCAAAGCGTATAGATATTTGTTGGATTTCAAAATGGAAGAGGAAACAGTTAAGAATACAATGATAACGTGGGCACAGAATTTTGGTTATAATATAAACTTGGATGAGTGGGAAAAAATTATGGAACATAAATTATAAATTAACAATGGCTTCAACATATAAGGAAAATTAATATAAAATGTTTTACCAATGGCATTTAGCTCTGGCAACATTACCTAAGATATTCCCAAACTCTAACCCAAAATGTTGGATGTGTAAATGAGTTGACGATACCTTTTATCACGTGTGGTGGCTGTGCCCCAAGGCCAGGACTTACTGGATGAAAATTAAAGATTGGATACAAGAAATTCCGGGACACCAAATGGAATTCAAACCAGAGTTCTACTTACTGGGATAATCAAAAAACAATATCCAAAAAAGATAAACTATATAATATTACACATACTGACAGCGGCCAGAACAGCTTATGCACAAATGTGGAAAGAGCATAAGGTTCCAATGGAAGAATTAATCTTACAAAAAATAGCAGATTGTGCAGAAATGCTCACACTAAAATTGAGGGAAAAAGAAGAATCTAGAAAAGAGAAATAATTATGGATAAAGATGATTGTATAGAAGAAACCTCAAAAAAGTAATACACAGATAAGTAGAAAGATAAAATAGATAAAGATAGATAATAAATAAGAATTATAAATAAAGACAAAAACTACTAAGGTTATGTATGAATAGATGATGGAAATATGGATTCATACCAAATGTTGATGCTAATGCTGTTGAAAATGTAATTAAGACATGTACTGGTGGAAAACAATACAAATTATTTGGAAAAAAAGTGAACTTGTGATAATTTTTATAGTATTTAAGTTTCAAATGAAACCTTTTCTCCAACAATATGATATATTGGATGACTCAGGAAAAAGTGCTGGCCATCAAGCAAACATCTTGCACTGTAAGTAATGTGATATATTTTAAATAAATTAAAGCCATAAGCTGTCTCTAAAATCAGTCAGCAAGCCTATGCATCTTTGAAAATATTTTCCTACTACAGCAATGAATATCTGGATAGAGAAAAATAAGTAACACATTGACAAATTCTTTAAAAGACAACTTTAATCAATTAGGTATTGATCAAATCTACATGAAATAAAGATAGAAGATAGAAGATCTTCATTTCATGTAGAGTAATATGAGAAAAATCAAAACAAAGTAACATATTAACATTATTTCTCATGATGAGGGAATAGAAGATGAATTTACCAAATTTACAGATGATACTAATCTGTCAGGAATAGCTAACACCCAAGAAGATAGGCTGAAGACCCAGATGGATTTTGACAGACTAGAACACTGAGCTGTATCTAACAAAATGAAATTCAATGTAGAGAAAAGTAAAGTCCTACATTTAGGCAAGAAAAACCAAAAGTACACATATAGACTGGGTGAAACCAGGCTCAATAGCAGTAACTGTGAGAGGGATCTTGGAGTCTTAGTGGACAACCAGCTAAATATGAGCCAGCAGTGTGCAGCAGCAGCCAAAAACAGAGGGATACAATCAAAATCAAGTGAAGTACTAATACCACTCTATAAAGCCTTAGTAAGAGCATACCTAGAGTACTGCACCCAGTTTGGTCACCACATTATAAAAAAAAAAGATGTTGAGACTCTAGAAAAAGTACAGAAAAGAGCAACCAGGATGATTAGGGGACTGGAGACTAAGGCATATGAAGAACGGTTACAGGAACATGATAGCAGTCTTTCAATATTTGAGGGATACCACAGAGAGGAAGGATTCAAGCTATTCTCTAAAGCAGGGGTCCCCAACCACTGGTCCGCGGACCGGTACCAGTCCGTGGAACAAGTCCTACCGGGCTGCTGGCTTGCTGGGCGCCGCCATCTTGTTTTGATGAAAAAGTGCTTCCGGTGAGCTTTTCCAGGTAGAAAGCTCACCGGAAGCACTTTTTCATCAAAACAAGATGGCGGCGCCCAGCTGATGTCGGTACCGGGCCGCGCCATAAAAAAGGTTGGGGATACCAGGCCGCGGCGTAAAAAAGGTTGGGGATCACTGCTCTAAAGCATCCGAAGGCCAAACAAGGAATAATCGATGGAAACTCAGCAAGGAGAGATTTAACCTGGAAATAAGGAGAAACTTTCTGATAGTGAGAACAATCAACCAATGGAACAGTTTGCCCTTGTGGGAGCGCCATCACTTGAGACTTTCAAGAAGAGATTGGACTGCCATTTGTCAGAAATGGTGTAGGGTCTCCGCTTATAGATGACCTATAAGATCCCTTCCAACTCTGATTATCTGTATCATGGCCAAATATATCAATTAAGAAAAAATCTCAGGAGTAAGTGTTAATTCAATTTGATATAGCCCTAAGGGTCTCCAGTAACTGCAATTTTTTAATGTTTGTGAAATGTTAGGTTTTTTTTAAAATGTTGGCTTTACTGTTCTGATGAGATTGGTTTTGTGATTTGTGATGCATAAGATAGGTGGTCAGTTATATCAAAAAGTAAGAAAAAAGGAAATAAGGAAGGAAGGTAGGAAGGAAGGATATTCTTCAAATTTTCTTAAGTATAGCTAATCAAAGATTTGTTTGTCTTCTTTTCCTCTTTGTGATGGTTCAATTTTTATAACCATATATTATATTGGAAAAATTCATTGCTTGTCAGGATGTATCTTTGTATCTGAATAATGTTACTCACTATAATACTTTGTCCAGATATATTATTTTCTTGATAGCAAGTATATCTTTATGTCATAGCTGGAGTCATCATCCCTATGAATTTCTAAACCAAGAAAATCAAAATCATTTTTTAACTTCTTCACCTCTTTGCATTAGATTGATGCTGCATGTTGATATAATGGGGGGAGAAGACTAAAGGGAACAGTAGCATCAGCAATCCAACATTTGCATTCTCTTGATTCGTATTCAACTATAGATTTCCCAAGTCTTCCTCAATTTCAGCTATCAAATTGTTCTCAGCAGCATATTTTAGATTATTGATATTTCTACCGGTGAGCTAAGGTTTTACACCATTATTCATTTCTTGTAGTCTAGTGTTGTGATATAGCATGCATATGTTAAATCAGAAAGTTGCTAGTATTCAAGCTTGGTTGAATTTTTAAGTTTTGAACCATATTATCAGAGAATGTAAGAGTAGGAATATATCCTGAAAATGATCTAGTCCATTTATCTGATCAATGCAAAAATCCCTTATTACAACATTCTTGGCAGATGACCATCCACCTCCATTGAAACACTTCTAGCAATGTAGAGCAACAGCCACTAAGCAATTTTGTTTCATTTCTGAACAGTTCTTAACATTCAAACATTTTTTCTATATTTAACCTAAATATATATCTTCCAATTTAAACCCCTTGTTCTGGGCTTGTGATTTGGAATGACATTCCTTCATGTTCTTGGAGAGAACTATCAGGTCATTTATCAGTCTTGTCTAAACCTATGCAGTGTCTCTAACAATCTCTCATTAATTTTTCCTTCCAGTCTACTTGTATATTTATTGGTATCCTCTGGATGTGGTCCCATTTGTCAATGCTCTTTTTATAATGTAGTACCCAGAACTGGATACATATAGTGTACCAGGTGTGGTTTGATCAAGTAAGAATATAAAGGAATAATTTTATGTCTTGATTTTGACACTGTACTGTTGATGCACACTAAGAATGAATTTGCTTTTTTTTTCTTTTTTTCGTTTTGCAGCTATATTGCTGGCTAGTGTTTAGATTTTGAGTCTTTAAGATCCCATTTTCTTACACACATGCTTGATATTTTCTCTCATCCCCCTCCCCTCAACAATATATGCCTACTTGATCACATCTGCAATTAAAAGTATATACATGTGAATACTGCTTAACTGTCTTGATACGTTTGAAAATGAATAAAACAAACTCTGTTATGAATAAAGGCATGAACAGTAACTGGTCACTTATGTTCTGAATATGATTCTTACTCAAGAACCCAATAATTAGTAATAAAGTTGGTGGCACTGGCAGGATAAACAAGCAATCTTGTGAATAACCATTCATGACAAACTGAGCAAGACAAGGAGATAATATAGGTCACATGTTCTGCTGACATCCAGAGAACCTTTTGAAACTATGGAACTTGAAAGACAATTGCTAGTGCTATCTGCTAATCCAACAAGGGATGGACAAACTAAAACCTGAGAAAGGTGTTACTATCCACTGGAGGAGAATGGTCTAAGACACAAATGTTTAATTCTGGGAAGAAGAGTATCTTTAACGTAAGAGCTGTGGGAGTTGGACAGTTCTTAGCAGTCAATCCTAGTAAGAAAAATAGCATTATCACAAAACTTTCTAGTGAAAGTGACATGTTTTACTGACATGTTTTCCATTCCCTTACATTTTTATTCCATCTGCTAAACACAATTTAGATATTTATAATTTAGATAATGAACATTAACAATTGTTTCTAGGATCTATTTAAGTACTTTATTTTGTTGTTTTTAACTGCTATCATAACTTCTTCCCAGCAACTATATTCCAAATGGCTAAGATTACCTTACTTTTAATATATCATATGTAAAATTAATTTGTAAGTCTTCCCTCCATATTTATGACCAAAATATTTATGCATAAATATTACTTTTGGAATCAAAATGCATAAAATATTCATATTTCTATAAGTACAATTGATATAATTCAACTTACCTGTGCCACTAGCTGTTTGTGTCCATTTGGTAACTCATTAATATAAATCTTTTTGTGGAGTGAGCCATTTGCCAGCATTAAATTATCTGATTGATTTAGCAGTGGTTAGAATGAAGTACTGCAGGCTACTTCTGCTGACTGGCAGCTGCCAGTAGTTCAGGAGTTTGATTTTCACCAGCTCAAGATTGACTCAGCCTTCTTTCTGAGGTCGGTAAAATGAGGACCCAGATTGTTGAGGGCAATATGCTGACTCTATAAACCATTTAGAGAGAATTGTAAAGCATTGTGAACTAGTATATAAGTCTAAGGGCTATTGCTGTTGCTATTTTGTTTCCAAATCTAATATGAGTCAGAAAATTTTATCAGTGGTTTGTATCAATTAGCATATTATCATGTGCTGTTGTGCCCATTCCTTGACCAGGAAGCTCTACTCATAATCATACATGCCTCGCTCACCTCTTGAGTACATTACTATAATGCAATTTATCCTTAAACAGCATCTGGAACCTGCAGTTACTATTGTAATAGTCTAGAGAATAACCTGTGAACTTAGGAGAAAGACATACAGTCTAGATTATAGCCTGATAAATGAAATCTGAGTCTAAATTAGGAATGGGGTAGGAACAATCATCTCAGAAAAAAACATTCCTACTTCTCAAGAAAATAAAGGTCAGAGAGAGGAAGAGCTTTCATACTTTAAAATTTCTGTTACTCCAACTTTATGATAAATGTAGTATTAGTAATCATGGGTTTGAATTTCTGTCTACTGAATCTCAAAAGTCTGACATGTACAGAATGTGATGTCAAGATATTTATGTGTGAGCCTTGATCAACACATGTTGTATCTCTATTCCATGAGCTGTGCTACTTGCCAGTTTACTTCTAGTTAAGTTTAAGGTGTTGGTTATGACATATAAAGCCCTATATCACATGGAACCAGGCTATTTGGGGATGAGCTTCTCCATAATTACATCTATTATTCAATTAAGACCAGCAGGAAAAGTACGTTATAGTCCAATCTACACAAAAGTCATGTAGTGGGATTTAGGTATAGACCCATTTCTGCACTGGTATCCAACATCTGAATCATCATCCTCCCAGAATGTAAATTGATCCTATTTCTCCCAAACTTCATCAAGGCACTGAAGAAATGGAACTGCTTGGAGAAATCTAGTGTTCCAACACCGGAGGTTTTTAAGGAGAGATTAGACAACCATTTGTTTGCTTGATCAATGGGTTGGATTAGAAGACTCCAAAGTCCCTTCCATCTGTGTTATTCTGTTATTTTGTTATTCTGTTATTTTACAATAGTTTTGTAGCGCTGATGTAAGAAATAATTCTTCTGCTTATTTTGATTTTTTTCCCTTTGAATTGATTATGATGATATTTGATAGTTAATAGTTTTTTAAGTTGTTTTACTGGATTGGTTTTTATCTATTCTAATTCACCCAAAGTTGAATCGATCAGATGAACATTATTATTATATAAACAATAACAGTAATAGCTTCCAGTTCTTTAGTTGGTATTGTCTTCATAAGCATTGAGTTCTTCCCAAGAACCTAGTACATCATAATGCTAAGACCCATTGCTTTTGGGACCTAAGGAGTACTGGTATTCAATTATTTTTTACTACCGGTTCTGTGGGCATGGCTTGGTGGACATGGCAGCAGAAGGATACTGTAAAAATCCCTAGTTAGAGGTGGTATTTGCCAGTTGTCTGAACTACTCAAAATTTCCGCTACTGGTTTCCCAAAACTGGTCAGAACCTGCTGAATACCACCTCTGGACCTAAGACGTTGCATATGTTTCTTGCCTTATTTTTAGGTCATGGATATTTTTTGATTGCTAATTCTTCAATTATCTTCAACATTAACTTCCCAGGTTTAAATCTTTTTTTCCTCTAAAATGAAAATCAGTAATCAAAGGCTAACTTTTATAGGACATATATAATTTTGCCTTTTAATGAAAGGTGTTAATATGAAAGGTGCTACCAGATTCCTTCTGATTTAAGATAGAACCAGTAATTGAAATTCACCATCAAATCTGTGTTTATGTGCTGGAAAAGACATCACTTTTCCTGCTTTTACTTTGCAGATTGTTGGTGACAAGTTTAATAGTAAAATGAAATTATTTTCTATTCTTTACTCTTTAGTCTATAGAAATGCCTCAAGGAGCTATTACAAATTAATCTCCTTTGTAATCCCCCTGCAGAAGGCAATATAGTACCTCTATGATTACTTTTGCTACAAAAACAAGTAGAAATATGCCTCTATCAGACAAACTGTCTGTCTGTCTCTCTTCTCCCCTCCCCCTCATATGTTTTTCTTAGTATCTGAAGAATATTAATGGTAAAATGTCTGTGCTATTCATTTTTTTCTGAGAATAGAGAGATACAAATTTATTAGTTCTGAAATCATAGTGGCTCTGGGATTCATTCACTCTAATTGTCTGATTTTTGTGCATTTAAATTCTCAATTATGGTGACGATGCCTATTAATATAACTTTCCTGCAGTGTGTTTCTTGGGAAATGTAAAAGAAAATGGCTGCATATCATCTAATTACATACCTGTTCAGAATTCCCAGTTCTTTACCAGTTTTTGATGTAGTGTTTGTTGCAGACTATTCAGAAAAGAGAAGGAAAAAAAATAGGTAAAAGGTACTTTATGTTTTAGGTGAAAATGAATTACACAGAGAGAAAGAGCTCACATGAGAACATTATTACATATTATGATGTCATATGAAAAGGATATGTTCCAGTCCATGAAAAATAAGAATCAGAACTTTTCAAATTGGGTTTAATATTTCTTTCTTCTCTTAATAACATTTCATTTTGGATTTCTTTTTTAGTTTTCCAAAATAGTGCATTTTCAACATGTATATCATTATTCCTATAGGAACAATATATTATTAACTTAATGCTTGGGGGAATATACTGAGTTACTGTCCTCCTTACTTTAGTATTCAGATTATTAGTAATGTATAATAAACTGAGTCATTGCTCAATTGTTTCATATTTATGACTTCAATGATTTCATTTGCTTGAGTTTTTGCTTCATTTTTGGCCTTCATGAGTTACATAAACTCATTAATTAGATTGGTGTTTTTTTGCCCCATTCACCACCAAGTTGGCATTAATGACTTACACAAACTGATATTTTTTTCCAACTCAACATCATGTTGGCATTAATGAGTTACACAAACACATTTACCCATCAAGATTCCAGTAGCTTTATTCAAGTTCTGACACTAACGGATGGGTGTGTCAAATGAAGAACATAGCCACCTGGATGCAGTTCTGCTTGGAAGAATTTTATCTCTGTTTACAATTCATTCAATTACAATTGGCAGTTCTGTCACCATTTCTTCATCAGTTCTGGAGTGTATTGTTATAGCTGAATACATATAATAGCTGTCACTTTTCTTTTCTCAGCATGCAGTTCTATTTGTTATTTTCCTCTACTTTTAGTAGCTTAAGTCATGTCACTTATATTGCATGTGCATTGACAGGTTTTTGACTGATGCACAAATTAATTCAAAGGAAAAGAAAGGCAAAAAAAGATTCTCTTTCCTTGACACTTTTATTTTTATGTTTGCACGCTGCCTTTGACAGGCTTTAAAATGCTGTTCACATATTCAAATGCACATTTACACGAAGAGAAATTTGCTACATGAGAAATGTATTGCACATGCTTTTTGTTCTTGAATTGGTTTTTGGCTATATGGGAAAGATGGAGTCATTTGAAAAGCCATCTCACCCCCATCCCTTTATATTTATGATTATTAGCAAGAATACTTAAAATAAAGTGCCAGCATTTTATAATGTAAAATACTCAAATCTATAATCACATGAAATTATGTTTTGTAATAGTATCATCTGAGGAATGCAAAATGTGGGACCAGATCTGGGATACAGTATGCTCCAATCCTAATGTCATAGAGATGACATTAACATTTGAGATAGTAAAGGTCACTGATATCAATCATTATTGATGGGTTATGTAACTTAATTTTAAGTAGTACTATCCTAAGATATTGGAATAAGAAGCTTGTTTATTACAAAATACACACTGATCTTAATGTATTATAGCTCTGACTAAGAATTATAATAATATGTGGAAATTACTTTGGGAGATAGAAGAAAGAATAATAGTTTCACAATTACCACAAGGGTGTGATGAATGAAATTTGAAAATAAATGTGGTGGTGACAAAAGTGACTGAGAAGAGACCCTTCCTAGTTTCCTAGAGAAAATAAATCAGGGATTGGAGTAGATTTCCACACTTGCAAGGTTCTGTTAACATAACCTTCCATTAAAAGAGAGATGGTACTCCTGGGTGTCCTTCTTGCTGGGACTACTTCACAAGACTGACTTCATTCAGTCTCAAAATTGTTGTTCTTGAAATAATAAAGTCAAAAACTCATCAGAATTTTCTTATATAAACTATGAGTAGCCATAGATTTAGATGTCAGGATATGGAGCTAACAATGTTATTATTATATTTACTGATAATAGCTATATATTAAAAATTTCTGACATACATAGAAGTTATGTGGAACTTTTGTAGATTTCTATAAAATTGTATTCACTGAGCCAATTTCTCTTCCCTGAAAACTATGGATGTTGTTTATTGGGATATGGGTTGAGAGCATGAAAATAGAACATGAAGACCCATGTTCCTTAAAAAAATATTGGTTTAGTCTATTCACCTTCCAAATACTTGTCCTACAAAATTGAAATAACTATAATATTGTCTGAAGCCAAAGTAAGATTTTCACAGCATTAATAACTGTGTAACAAGGGAACATGAACAAGATAGATTGCATCATGAAGAACATTAACCACAATTCCCTTTCTTTCACAGCTGTTAAAAGATTTGGAATTCCTGCCATCTAGCTTTTACCCACTGCAGTCTGAAAGGATTGGTGGACTTTAAACCTAAATAGTAAAGGCTTGCCTATTACATATACAGAACTTACAAAAAAAGTCTATAATATATCAGAGGTGATATAACTTGTATATTAGAGAAGGCAAAGTATATTTGGATTGTACCTATTAATTATTGGTTCAATTTAAAGCATTTGGTTCTTTCAAATGCAAATGAATTTATCAGTTATCAACAGTTCTTTATTTTATATATAAGAATTTTTATTTTTAGACAAACATACACAAACAAAACATAAAACATAGAACCATCTTCCAGTTACATATATACAGTGTGTCAGTTGGATGCAAATTTTTTGTGTACCCTCTCCATAGTCCTCACTTACACTTTGCATAAATTCTCACATTATCAATCTAATATATATGTATACATTATTATCATTGTAAATAATTTATTTGACTATAACTATTATTCCATCATTTTATATCAGATATTCAAAATTTTAAATTAATTTATATTATAACAATTTATTACTTCATCCTAAATCCATCCAATAGTAGTACATCTCTATATTATATTCTGTATAATTCTATTATCCTTGTATTGTAAAATTCTCTAACATATTTCATTTCCATATTTTTTGTCTAACCATTGATAAAATAAATCCGTATCTTATAAAATTGTTTATCTTCTTGTTCTCTAATTTCAAATGTCGATTTACTCATTTCGGCACATTCCATTATTTTCCTAATAACTTCCTCCTACGTTGGTATTTTCTCATTTTTCCAATTTTTAGGAAATACAATTCTAGCCACTGTTAATACATTTACAATCAAGTATTTCAATTCTCTACTGTATATTTCCAGTAAAATACCCAATAAAAATATCTCTGGTTTAAAGTCTATATGTTTTTTGTCATATATATGTTTTCCAATCATGTGTGGATTTTAGTCCAGTATCTTTTAGCTTCTGAACATGTCCACCACATATGGTAATACGAATCCGGTATCTGATGACATTTCCAACATTTTTTGGGTTTATTCTTAAACATTCTTGGTATTCTCGTCGGGGGTAGGTGCCGCCTGTAAAACATCTTATACAAATTTTCTTTATATGCTGTTGACATTGTCATTTTGTAATTTTGAAACCACAATTTTTGTCATTTCTCTAAATCAATCCCAAATCCAAATTTTTCTCCCAAGCAATCATTGTTTCTTTAACTTGCTCTTCTTCTAGCTTAACCTCTAATAAATATCCATATAGTTTTTAAATCACCTTTTCATCAGTACCTGTCAAAATTTTATATGTCAGTCAGTTTATCATAAAAGCCTTCTATTTTAAGATCTTTATCATATCTAGAATGTATTTGCACATATGAAAATGAATTCATCTTTATACCTTGTTCCTCTAGTTCTTGCATAGATTTAAGTTCACCCTTTCCATTCAATATTTCACCATGTCTGTTTGTTCCTTGTTATATGTTATTGGATATGAAAATGCTTCAATAGTTGATAACCAGACTGGAATTTTTAAATAATGTTGCCTTTTGATCTTCTCCCAGTTTAATAACAAAGCCTCTCATATATAATGTCTTCTGAAATACCCCTGTGTTTTAGATCCCTTGTACCATAAGAAGGCGTGCCATCCCAACAACAAATCATGTCCTTCTAATGCCAATAATCTAGTATTTCTTAGCATTATCAATTCCTCAACCCACATCAAGTTTGTCGCCTGATAGTATAACTCCTAATTAGGCATCCTCTTGTTCTAGCATGTTGGAACAGTTTTAATTTTATTCTTGCTTGCTTTCCCTTCCAAATATATTTCAACACTATTTATTTAAATCTTCAAAATAATCTTTCTCTAACCTAATTGGAATTGTCTGGAACAAGTATAAGATTCTAGGTAATACATTCATCTTAATTGTTGATATTATCCCTATTAGTGATAGTTGTAAATTTTCCATTTTGCCAGATCTGTCACAATCTGTTGTTTGAGTTTATGATAATTATTCTCTTTAAGTGTACTGCATCTTGCTGTCAAATGTATCCTCAAATACTTAACCTTATTTGTGATCTGGATCTTCAAAATTTCAGCCAATTCTTCCTTTTGTCTTGCTAACATGACACGCAAATTCTTGCTAACATGACACGCAAATTTTGTCTTGCTAACATGACACGCAAATTCGTGAAGTGTTCCATATTTTTGAGGTTTTAAATGCTTTAAAGGCTTTAAATGGCGGCGGCGGTATCAGCAGCGTGAGGAGCTCTGGCGGGCACGGGCAGTGCCAGGCGACAAGCCCTCTAATGCCTGCGGGTCCAGCCGGTGAGGTGGAAAGCCTAATGCCCGAGACTTGCCAGCAAGCCAGAAAAGAGCGCCATTCCTCAGTAAATGCTCAATTCAAAAGTACTCGGCGATTTCCGATTCCTCCCATTCTTGACTAGCATGCCAGAAAAGAGCTCATTCCTCGGAAAGCGCTAAATTCAAAAGCGCTCAACGATCTGCGATTCGACCCATCTTACTAGAAGGTAAGGCGGTGGGGATCGCCAGTACCGAAGGCTCTATGATCATCCTTGCAGTGCGGTGAGACGGTGAGATTCATCCCATCCTTGCAGGGCGGTGAGCACTGGGAGCTGTGAGTCTGTCTTCAGAAGTTTGCAGCCAGGGTGTGAAGCAGACTGCTTCCCCGCTGCCGCCCCCACTTCCCTCTTCCCTCTTCTCTCTTCACCAAATTGCTAATCCAGACTCCATCTTTTAAAAGGACAGTAACTTTGGACTCCCAATAAGTAGGGAAGTATTGTTATAACTGAACTCCTGTGAAGATTGGAAGCAATTTTATTTCCTGTGATAGAAGCAGAAGTATATTGAAGCCAGGAGTGATAGAAGCAGAAGTATATTGAAGCCAGGAGTGAATGCTCAATACAAATCTGAGTCTACACAGTAAAAATATAAACTGTTCAAATTGCCAGTGCAAGACGTGCCTCTTTCTCTTAAAAGCAACAAACTTTGAAAGTGTATTTAGTTAACTAGGAGGGGCCCAGAAATCTCATTCATCAAGGGAAAACAAAAACAAAAAGTTTCCTGTTGCCTCCCTGTGAATTGTTCAGTTTGTCTCTGCTGAATCAAAGTCTGCTTGCAAAAAGGAGAGAAGAATAGTTGGTTTCCTCTGTTCTTAGAAGTGAAGCCCTTTCCTTCACTCGGATAAAAACCCTTTGAACATCGTGTTACAACCTTTTGTTTACAGAGTAATAGCAATCTGCTATTACAAAGAGCAATAAATTCCTCTCATTCAGTCAACTACAGCTGCTACTAAAACAATTAACCCTTTCCTTGCAGACTCTTAATACTACCTCATTACTTTGATTAAACACTGATTAATTCATTACCTCAAAACTTACAACTTTTCTACCTCATCACCATATCAACGATTAGATAATCAATTTCTATAAAATATTTTATTAATGGTTTAATTGATTTATTGTTTTAATTGATTAGTGTGATTAGAGTGTTTAGTGCAAATAGTGTGATTACTGACTAGTTTAAAAGATCAAGATTCATGTAATTTAATTGAATAGTAAAATCAATGATTTAGTGAATTTAAATGAACAGTGTGATTAATGATTAGTGTAATTAATTGATTAGTGATTAGAGTAATTAATTGATTAGACTGATTGTTGCTCAGGAATATTATCTGACTAGAGAGATTACTGCAATTGATTGTTTGATGTGATATTGGCTATATAGATTACCCAAAATTGTTCCTTTAATTAATTCAATCAACGTACTATCTTAACAAACCTACCATGCCAAAAAGAAAATCCAACGCCAAACCACAACCTAAAGAGAAGATAATCCCCACCAATGAACCACAAGACTCCTGCACATGCCTTAAATGCTACAAAAATCTAAAGGATAATGAAAACTCCATCAAATGTTCTCTGTGTAAAAAATACGCTCATCATGACTGCTTGGGATTACCTGAGCAAATGATTCAATACCTAGAATCATCCAATGAGTTTCCATATTTCTGCAAATCATGCAGACGCAAATTGGATCTGTCTGAAAGAGTTGATACCATCGAAACCATTGAAACATCCCCTACCATCCAAACCATTGAAACATCCCCTACCATCCAAACCATTGAAACATCCCTTAACACCATAGTAGCATCCCTGGACGCCGTAAAAGAAAGAATATCCAACCTTGAAAAAAAAGACACAACATCCAATAGCTACAAACCACATCTCTACCCAACAACCACAACCCAATCCAAAACCCAATCCACAAATAAACACAACCCAGACAAATATTGATATCCCAATCCTCATCAGAGAAGCCGTTGAGCGTGAATGGAAACGTCCAAACGCCATCTTATTTGGTCTAGAGGACATCAATGACAATGATGACATCACAACTGTCCGAAACATCATCAGTGATTATCAAGCATCAACCATCTCCGCTGATGAAATACTTGACATTTCCCGCATTGGCCGAGAGCTCAAAAACAGAGACGGCTCTGTGGCCCCACGCTTGTGCAGGGTCATTTGCAAAAATGAATCAAGCAAACGTAAATTCATTTACACTATAAATTCACTCGCCAAAACCAACACCAACCATAAGAACCTCCGTTGTCGCCCTGACCTAACCATACAGCAACGTGCCCGCTCCCGTGTACTCCGCACTGAACTCAAAAAACGTCTAGACAATGGAGAGAAGGACCTGTACATTGACTACCATGCTGACTGTATCAAAAGTAAGCCACACAACCCGCAACTCAGCTTTAACCCTCAACCACAACCCTACCTCAACCGATCCACCATCACCCAAGACTAGGCATGCACGCCCTAACTACCTCAATTCCAACTACTACTGGCCTTAAATGCAAACTACTCAATGCAAGAAGCCTCGTGAATAAAATACCTGAATTTTTCCTCCTACTAAATATGGCTAAATTCAACATTATATTTGTCTGTGAAACATGGCTCAATGCATCTCTCCCTGACTCCATTACCACAGTAAGGGACTATCATCTTTACCGATCAGATCGTGAAATTCGTAGAGGAGGTGGTGTTGCTATCTTCTATAAAAAGTCCTTACATCTAAAAAATATCCAAGTTACCCAGGAGCTTGCTCTTCCTGAGACCATCATCTGTGAACTATCCTTAAATATCACAATTCGATTCTTACTATGTTACAGAGCACCTGATTATGACATCAAACATGTAAACAAGCTAAATACATTACTAACATGGGCTGCATCCTGCCCATACCCTTTTATCTTTCTTGGTGATTTCAATCTACCTCATATTGACTGGACCCTAAATGAATGTACAACTGAAATCATACACACAACCTTCTACAATGCTATTACAAATCTGGGACTGGAACAACTAGTAACCAACAACACTAGACTAAACAACTGCCTCGATCTCATCTTCTGCAATAGTTTGAATTTAATTTACGGAATACAAACTAAAGAACCCTTTTCCAGCAGTGACCACAATATGATTGAATTTTGTCTCAACATACGCCCACACAAAAATCACCACAATGATGTAATCCCCAATTGTAACTTCAAAAAAGGCAAGTATGATCTTATAGAGAACGATCTCTCATCCCTTGATTGGCAATCTCTATTCACTGGATGCAATACTGTTGAAGACCATTACAACATATTTTTACTTGAAGTCAAAAGAGTCATCAAACTATATGTACCAACAACAACTCCCAAAACAAAACAAAAAAGCAGATTACCCATAACAATAAGGAAACTTCAATCCAAAAAGAGATCACTTTGGCAGAAAAACAAATCTGGTCACGTTGCCAATTTCAAAAGCCGATACAAAAATTTATGCCACCAGATAAAGACCGAATGCATCAATTATCACATTAAACAAGAGGAAAACCTTCTAAGCACCAATTCCACCCGTGCTTTTTACAATTTTGTAAACAACAAACTAAAAGACTCAAGGTCTATCCCACCCTTGATAGGACCTGATGGTAAAGACTGCAACGACGACACCACTAAAGCCAACATCTTTAACACATTCTTCAGCTCAGTATTTGTAAACAGCAATGGATCATGCCCAGTATTTCCTAGCCGTACCACAGATAACAACAATGATCTAATACATATCGATTTTACAGAAGACAATGTTGAAAAAGCACTACGCAATCTAAAACCATCTCTATCTATTGGACCTGATGGAATATGTGCCTACTTCTTAAAAAAGCTGTCCACTGCCATAGCCAAACCTCTAAGCATAATCTTTGAAAAATCTTTCAGGACCAGCTCCTTGCCTAACCTATGGTCACAAGCCACAGTCATCCCCATCTTCAAAAAGGGAGACCCAAGCCTAGTTGAAAATTACAGACCAATCTCCTTATGCTGCGTCACCTGTAAAGTCATGGAATCAATTATTAACCAATCCATCATCCTCCACTTAGAGACAAACAACCTACTCTCCAATAAACAATTTGGTTTCAGAAAAAAAACTATCCTGTAATCTGCAACTCTTACACTGCAAAAACATATGGACGACACAACTCAACCAGGGCAAAGCAATAGACACAATCTACATAGACTTCTGTAAAGCCTTTGATTCAGTGGTACACGACAAACTACTCCTAAAAATAAAATCCTATGGTATCTCTGGACAACTGAATAACTGGATAGAAACATTCCTGGCAAACAGAGAACAAATGGTCAAAATTGGGAGCGTCCTATCAAATTCTGTACCTGTCAATAGTGGTGTCCCCCAAGGCAGTGTTCTAGGACCAACTCTCTTCATACTCTACATAAATGACCTCTGTAATCATATTAAGATCAATTGCATTCTTTTCGCTGATGATGTAAAGCTGTTCAATACCACAGACAATACTGCTACCCTACAAAAAGATCTTGACTATGTATCAGAATGGTCAAACAAATGGCAACTTCAAATCTCAACAAATAAATGCTCTGTCTTACATATTGGCAAAAAAAATCAGAAAATAAAATACAAGCTGAATAGTCAAGATCTTGTTGATGACCCAAGCTCTGTAAAGGACCTTGGAATACTCACCTCTAATGATCTAAGTGCTAGAGCCCACTGCAACTACATAGCCAAAAAGGCATTAAGAGTTGTTAACCTAATCCTACGTAGCTTTTTCTCTGGTAATATCACACTACTAACCAGAGCATACAAAACATTTGCTAGACCAATACTCGAATACAGTTCATCAGTCTGGAACCCACATTACGTATCTGATATTAGCACAATTGAGAAAGTCCAGAAATATTTCACAAGAAGAGTTCTCCACTCCTCTACTCGTTGTAGAATACCTTATGCCACCAGACTTGAAATTCTAGAACTAGAAAACCTTGAATTACGCCGTCTTCGGTCTGATTTAAGCATGGTATATAAAATCATACATTGCAATGTCCTACCTGTCAATGAATACTTCAGCTTCAACCATAAC
Source organism: Notechis scutatus (assembly GCF_049901735.1). Taxonomy (NCBI): domain Eukaryota; kingdom Metazoa; phylum Chordata; class Lepidosauria; order Squamata; family Elapidae; genus Notechis; species Notechis scutatus. The sequence goes on from NC_142013.1 coordinate 42,642,626, forward strand.
AACACGAGCACACAATAGATACAAACTCAAAGTTAACCGCACCAAACTTGATTGCAGGAAATACGACTTCAGCAATAGAGTGGTCAATGTCTGGAATACTCTACCCGACTCTGTAGTTTCTTCCCCAAACCCCAAAAACTTTAACCTTAGACTGTCTACTATTGACCTCACCCCTTTCCTAAGAGGTCTGTAGGGGGCGTGCATAAGCGCACCAACGTGCCTACCGTCCCTGTCCTATTGTTTCTCTTATTCTTCTTTTATTTTTCTTATATGTACCCATTTCATGCATTCACAACTAGGTATACACTTATACTTATTATCTTGTAAACAATTGGCAAATCAAATAAATAAATAAATAAAATAAATAAATAAATAAACATATTCTTTGTCAAAATCTTCATTTTATTTTTATTTATTTTCAGACCTGCTACTTTTCCATATTCCTCTATCTTTATCAACAGTTCTTAATGTACGTAATAAAGTATATATTTGAATGAAGCATAATTCCAAACCAACTTCTCATGACTTTTTAACCTTAACAACATCTTGATGAATTTACCCATAAATTACATATATAACAACTATCTGTATTCCTTTATTGGCTACCCCACCATCTTGAAATCCCCTCCCTTATTGACCCGGTTATACAATTTCCCCCAATTATCTGCTCCTTGAATAACAGGTGCCAAATAATGCAAAATATATTTTTCTTTCATTTAACAACCATTCATAATTACAATGGTATTTAAAAAGCAAGTTATGGCTGGTTCTCATATTTAAGATCATCACAGTGTTCCTATGGTCACATTTGTCAGAACTCTAACAAATCCACCCTCATTCATATCTATGTGTCAACTAAAAAGATACTCCTTTGGTCTTTTTACCTGCCAACATGATCAAAATTTGAGTGCCTGGCAACTGGCATGTGTCTATGTTGGTGGCAGCATCCTGATTTCTATTTATGAGTTTCCTAAGGGGGTTTGAGGCCCAGATTCACTTGATAACCAGAAAGATTTGCTTAATAGCCACAGCAGAAAAGATTGTAAAATAGGATGCAACTCATTTAATGACTACATTACTTAGCGATGGATATTCTAGTTCCAGTTATGATTGTAAGTTGAGAGCTCCCAGTATTAAATTTGACACTATTAATTGTCAATGAACCAGAAAGTACAAGACCTCACACATGCTTTCCCACATGTAGAACTCAATTCTATATGTTGATTTCAGAATAGTCTTCTTTACCAGCAGCAAGGAGGAACAATCCTTCTCCAGGTGCACTGTTATATTCTTCTTCATAGATTATGCTTTGTTGGAAAGATATTGTCCTGCTTTCTCAGATTGGCCTTTGTGAAATGCCAGCAGTTGTTCAAGTTGCATTGGTGACTGCCATCCTGACTGTCTACAACGTTATTGCCAATCACAACAGAATTGTGATTGCCAAGTGGTTACTCTGTTGAGAAGATGGAATAGGATAATGTTTCTCTATGTAAGAAATGAACTCCATATGCTTAAGTTGGAAACAAAAAGGGAAGCAACCAAGATTGACCTTTTAGACAGCAACATCTATGTAAGTTTATTTTTCTGCTGGTTTACACCTGGGAGGCAAGTGAACTGTGGAAAAGGTTTTAAGGCTATGATAAACCTGAGTAGCAATCTTTGTCAGTGGAAAGACTGAAGTAATACAAAAACTGGAAATGATATTGCAATTAAGAACCATGATACTCTGTCCTCAAAAGTAACTAAGAGAAAATAGAGATAGAACATTAAACTACTTCAGATACTTAATTTAACATTTTCTTTTTTGAATTAAAACATTTATTTGATACCATAGAGACATCATAATCAGTTACCATTTGTCTGTATGAGATAGTTGACCCTTTCAGATCCCACTTATGTTACATTGGCAGCTCTCCAACAGATGTGTCCATTGTATGAGCTAGTTCTCAAGAAACAAATGACATTCTGAATTGTATAGACAGACAATCAGTTGCCCGTGTGGTTTTTTTTTTTTTTTTTTAAAGAAACTTAGAACAAGCTATTAATCATATTAATACAGCTTGACAATTTTTTTCCCCGGACACCCCCAACTAGAAGAAAATAAATCTGACTTAGAATTCTTATTAAATGCATTTTTTTGGCATTCAGTCTTTTCAACATGTTTTCCAGCCAATATTTTCAACACAAATCAAACTAGTTTAGACTCTTGCAACATATCTGCACTATAAAAAAACATCTATATTGCTTCCTGCAAATCCTAACTCAGCATTATTTCAACTCTTTAATGCCAAAAAATAAAAATATGTGTTAAAATACCACTACACACATTCTTCTCTTAGATGCTTGGTTCTTGTTTTTTGTTTTAAAAAATGACATAAGATGACAAATAGAGTTTTGGAAGGTCAACTATTGTTGATTATTCAAAAGAACCAATGATTGATGTAGAATCTAGGACAAAGTAATATTCTGCTGTAAGGTTTGGTGTGTTTTTTTCTAATGCTAGATGTAGAATCCTATGCTCTATGTTAGGAATACCCAAGAGCCATCATGTTTCCAATCAGCTGGCAGTTGCATGTTCCATCATGCTCTGAACAGATTTTTTCTTGACCTCAAGATTTGGTCAAAACTCCTCTTTTTAATCACTTTGGGGCTTCTTAAAAATTGTTTTCTTAAGTTTGAAAAATCTTCAGAACTGTAAGTTTAATAGTTGCTAAATGAGTCTTTCTTAAATCTCTTTAAAAAAATATGATTTTTGTCAGATATTTGCAATATGCGGCAAAAGAGCTAATATAGTGTAATTTTGGGAAAGTTTTTAAATATTAAGTGTTCAGATGAGATTTATTTAAAGAAGGACTATGAGGTTAATTAGAAATAATCTCATATTTAATAATTTTTAATTTTTGCAATGTTGATTTATTAACTGGAATTAGATTAAATGGAAAGGGGGATTATATACTTACATTGTTAGAGCATTTATTTAATTGCCTAAAATTTGCCTATAATTGTTTATTGATCTTCTGTAGAGAGGGTACAAAAAAACTGAGCTAATTATTCCTCTTCCTCTATAGGTCAACTGATGTCTATAACTTTTTTTAAATTAAATTAAGGGTGTTATGCTTCCTGTGTTTATCTAGATCCAACTTTGGAGTTTGTATTACAGTTTTGGACAGGGGTGTCAAACTCAAGGCCCACGGGCCAGATTCAGTCCATGAGGTGGTTAGATCAAGCCCGTGAAGCTGCCCTGAAGCAGGGAAGGACTGGCCCATAGTGTCCCAGCCTGACCCAGCCCAGGCCAACCAGGTGTCAATTTACAACCTGCTAACAGCCATCTGGTGGCAGCCTTATCTGTCAGGCTGCCCTGGAGCCGAGGTGGCAGGGTAGCCCCGCAGGTTGTATCTAAGGCCGGATGCAGGAAACAACACCATTTTATTCAACAATACATCCATATTGTCTGAGGTCAGGAACAAGATTTGCCCTGCAAGGCCACCCTGAAGACAGTGAAGGACTGATCACTCCTGCCAGACACTCCCTTGGAGTGTGCACAGGAAGCAGTGAGCATGCAGTGGGTGACACTTGTGGGGTTGTATTGAGGCAGCCCAGAGGTCACCGCCATGCTGCAGCCACTGTGCCCTCATCCCCTCCCTCAAACCTTGTCCTCCAGTAATCCTTGTCCTCGCCCTTCCCATCGCTGAAGCCATTGGGGTAGGATCTCCTTCCGCACCCCATTTTGGCTGGCAGAGTGCTTCAGAAGGTTGTCCTCATCCTCTAGGTCATCGCTAAGCAACATTAAAAATAATAATTTTTCCCAACCTTGCCAGTGGCCCCACAGCTTTAGAAGCTGAGCTAAATGGCTGCTGTAGGTCAAGAGGGATGCATGGAAGGGGGCAGGGGGGGGGTTTCTGAACAAGTCACTCACCAAGGGGAGGCAGGCAGCATGTCTTCTCCTTCCCCATTCAGGAAGGAAGGAAGGAGATTATAATGAGAGTGATGGAGGGTCTCAGGGAAGTCCTGCCTTAGCACTTGACCACCACAGGTGCCCCTGACACGATTCCTGTGTCATGCCCACCATGGCCACACTCAGCATGACCATGACCACCCTGCCACCCCCATGCCCACCTCCCTCGGCTGTCTGAGGTCAAATGCAACCCTGATGTGGCCTTCAATGAAATTGAGTTTAACACCCTTGGTCTAGGATGTAGGTAGTTACTGACTGATGTTACAAACTATGAGCCTTATGCTATCCTCCATTATGTGCTTATCTCTCCTCAAGTCTAGAATCCTAGGAAATACATATATAGGTGGTTTCAAATTCCCTTAGGAATTATTTATGTTTAAAGATCATTAACATGCATAAAAGTCAACATTATTCTTTCAAGTTCTTACCATCTGAGAAGCCAAGATATTTCTGCAAGCTAGCTAGAATATACTCTGAAGGGAGGGTGAAGGAGTTGTAAGAAGTATAGTACTACTCACCTATTTTTTTCACCTGCTCTCATTAAGAAGATAAATTGCAAGCTGGGGCAAAATCCTGTGTTGCTTAAAGACTAACTCAACCATAGCAACTTCCATACATGTAGTGTCTCCTGCAGAATAAAAGTTTTGAGTAATTGTATTTATTTTACTACCTTCCAGCTGTGTTTCCATTAAAAAGTTGACATATTCAATTCAATTCTCCGCAAGATTAACACTTATATACTTCATATATTTAGATTTATATTTATATCATTCATTTATATCATTTCATCAATTAAATGTTAACTATAATAATTATTATTAATAATTTTAAAGACATGGTATTGAGAAAAGCTGGCCTTATTTAAATTACAGTTGTTCAGATGACAAAGAATTATGACATGTTTTACTCTTCTGATAATTATATTAATAGTTAAATTTTCTTCACTTAGAGTCTTCCTTAGAGGAATTGAGATCCGATTAAAAAAAGATTGTTTGTAATGCTTTAATTTTAATTCACCTAAGTCAAGTGGTATGGGATTTTCATATATTAACATAAAAGCTTTGCTTGTTATCCATCAGGAAATAGACAAATGTTGCAAAATGGGCTTTGACATTATACAGACTGAAATTTAGATATATTTTTTTGATGGGGGAACAGCAATCTCTTAAGGATTGTTTTAATCATGTGGTTACAGTATGTCTCATAGATATTTATTTGGTATTTATCATTCAAATATATTGACAGATTTTCAGAGGACTTGTAGTTTATAAAATCATGCTTGTGTTCTATATTACATCTGTTTAAAAGTGCTGGAAAATTTGGTATGTCTTGTGAAAAGTAACAATAGTGACCACCAAAGAGGTACATAAATATTCCATTAAATATACTGAAAAATATATTGGCAAATTAAATATAGTGGTCTAAACAAATTGGGCACTTAATATGTTTATTTTCATTCTTTCACTTTGTTCATTATACTTCTCTTCTATCTTTAGATTACACTCAGCATTCCATTAGTTCTTCATTTTCCATTTTTTCTTATATTAATTATCTGGGATAAGCTAAATTTATAAACTGTGATTGACTAATAAAAATTTAACCAGACTATTAAGATCAGGGATTCCCAAAGTACAGTGTACCTCCCTTGAGGAAGTACGTACAGAAGCCAGGAGAAAAGTCAAGAACATTTTGTTTACAGTGTTACAATTAATGCACCTTTTCCAAAGATTCATTTTATTATTTTCATTGTTCATTTATGATCATATCAGTGTTTGGAGTTTTAGAGAAAATATGTACATTAAGATTGCACTTTAAGGAGGTGTGAGGATAAACAGTTTAGACCTCTTGCTATAAATGAAAGGTGAAAATTGTTTTGGTTTCAAGAGTTTCAGTAAATAAATTGATAATTAGAATTATCACCAATATCCAATCATATACATGTGAATAGATGTGCAAACATCCCTTCCTTCTCTCATTACCATTCCACCATGCTGTAAGGACAGTCCTAACATGAGGTGATATAAAGCATACACTTAAATGCGTACCATTGGGACCATATATGTATTGCCTCATGAACTCTACAGCAATTCACTATGCCTAAGATGTGGTCTTGTCTCCATCTCTATGTGCTAGTGTGTATAGAAAATCATAATGAGCACTTAACAAATTATTGTTCTGAATTTCTTTTCATTTAGTATAGAATAAATTTTTGATTGATCTGCCAATATGTGTTTGGAACATCTAGGACTGCATCACTTCCCCATTGCCAATAATGACTAGAATCAGCACTGGAGGAACAGGAAGGTTCATCACAATACCATGCCTCCACCTTCTGATCCTGTCCAGAAGTAAACCATGACTGCTGTTATTGAAAGCACAGATAGTTCAAAAAGTATCAGAATTGATACATTGTCCTTATCACAAGAATGCCAGTTGACAGCCACAACTCTATGCTTTTTAGTATTATAATCAGGCCTGAAACCAGATTGAACAAGATCCATGTAATTTGGGTTGGTGGAAAGGTTTCCACTTGAAGTCAGAATCTCCTGTGCCCAAAATTTGGACAATGAGCTTTGCTATTGTCTTTATATGGGAGCTAGAATATTAATCTTCTAACAATCTGAATGTTTTTCTAGTGACATTGAAGTTCATTTGATGAGAATTCTAAAAAATTATACCTAATTCTGGAACAAATCAATATCGTATTCTAGCTTTAATTTTTCTTCCCTATTTCCCCTTATTGCTGACTGATGGTTCTGAAATGCCCCAATTATTCTAATATCTGACAGTAGTTCATCAGATAATAATGTGTGTGACAGGTACTTTGTTTTTCTAGATTCCTGGTGTTAGGATATATGTGCAGAGTAACCCTTGTATAAAAAGGATATGCACATGGAAAAAGGTTTATGAGAACAGTTATGAATAAATATACAGCCACACAGAGTTAAACAAGTGGTATTAATGTTTACTTGAAGAAATAGCACAGTCCAATAAACAGTCCATGTCATACATGTTTTTAACAGTCCAGAAATATCCAGTTATAAAGTCTTCTTACCGGTTTCACATCTTTTTACAGCAGACAAATATCAAACCATAATACAACAGATAATCTTCAATATCAACAGAATATCAAAATAAACAGGGTTAGTCAGTATCGGTCCATAGTCAGTATCAGTCCATAGTCAGTATCAGTATCAATATTAAGAGAGATCATCAGTGAAAATGAGAAAAAGAAAGAGAATTAAACCATGATCAATAGCTCCCTTTTATGGCAACTTGTAGCATAATTAACCAACCAGAACACAGCATAATACATTACAGTATTTTTTCTTAAAGCTACAAACATATATATTTGTAATTTATATATTGTCAACCCAACTATGTTATTTACATATACAGTACATAACACCTGGCAATAGTTTATTTCCTGCCAATCAGCTTATCATACAGTATCTACACTATGTAAAAGGTAGCAATACTCCAAGATGCTATTGACAATATTTCAGTAGTTGTTGTCTATAAATAAAAATTGAGTTGTCTATGGCTCACCAAGAGTTTTAAACTATAATTCCAAACTGTCTTTTAACTGTCCAGGCTCATGGTAGCTAGAAGCCAAGATGTTTGACAAAGATTCAAATTACCAATTTGTTCATAGAATATTCACATGCAAAAAATCAATTAGTGGCAACATGATTTATGTAATATGATAATATAATATAATTTCATTTTACCAATATATATGTGGTAGCAGCCCTGGATCCATCTTGAAGTAGATTTAGGTCTGCCGTTAGGGGGGGGATGGGCAGCTGTGGGAACGAGAGAATAGTGAGAAGGAAGGATAGCCACAACAACATTCTTTCACCCGAGCTCAAGGCTGAGTCACTGGAGTTGGAGAAGAGTGATTGGATTTGGTAGGAATTAAGAATTGAGAAGGATTGGAGAGCATGACTTGAGAATCGACAACAGGGCTTTAGTGAGCTTTAGTGTAGCAGGGGAAAATGCGGGAATTCAGATTCAGGTTTTCCTCAGATGCGCCAATATAACTTCTCTAATAAATTCTTACTTGGATGGACTTTGTTTCTGAGTGCTGTATTTGGGATGGAGAGTTTGATTGGAATGCTGATATGTGGAAAATCATAGATATTCATTTGCCAGGAGGAATATTATTTATTATTTTTACCTCTTGTAAAAAAACTGTATTTGATAATTTGAATAAGACTCCTAAACAGGCAATAGATTTTTGAATGTTTTTTGAAGTTGCATTGCTAATAAAGAAAAAGTTAATTGGATGTGCAGGCTGTTATATAATTAAGCTAACTGCCCATGTGATCTGCAATAATTATGTCATTTTTCTTTATATTGCTTAGAAAGCTGCCTGTGGTTTTGAATGGTGAAAATTATTCACAATTTAAGCCAATTGTGTTTAATAATGTATGCTTGATGCATAACATCAATTTCAATTTGTTTTCAAAAATACTCCATATCTGTTTTTATGGGTAAATATGAATAAGTCTCTCAAATCTGAGATCACAATGTCCAAGAAGCTGAAAATATACCCCCCCCCCCAAAAGGCAGAGTTTGAATTTACTAACTGCTTTGAAGGATTATTATATAAATTCAAAACAAATGAATATTTGTGAATAAAAAAGAAGAAATGAAAAAAGGTTTCCAGTACTTCATGATTTAAAATTCTTTTTAACCCAGAGCCATAATTTTTGTCAATTGCATCAATGTTGTGTTCATAATTACAGGCATCAAGAAAAACTATAGGGAAATAGCGGAGAGGATTGACTACCTGAAATTTTCAATTTAACTGCATGATTTTGAGATATCTCCCACTCTAATACATACAGTATATAATGATAGATTATTGTAGTCAGAGAATACAGAGACAAGTTATAGGCTTATTTTCTAGATATGTAGATCAGTTTTACCATGAGCTCATTTCATTGTACGTGCGAGTTATTTAGCAAATGATTGCCACATTATATCTTTTTCCTTTCAGATTTCATGAACTGAATGAACAAAATAAAATGAAAATATACTTGATATTGACCATGTACAATATCATTTAACAGCTATGCTTTTAAATATTGTATTAACACAGGACTTTGGTTGTAAAGGAGTCCCTCGAATTCATTTGCTCACCATGTCCAATTTTCAAATACAATATGCCTTCCTAATTAATCCTCTCTGGTAGCAAATCATCCTGTCAGAACTAGAACTTCCATTGCTACTCTATCCTTCCAGAACTGATAAAGGTTCTTGGATGAGAAGCAAAACGTCTTCTTCTTCTTCCTCCAGGAAAAAAATATACTCCAGTTGCCTTAAAAAAAAAAATCTTTGAGACAGTCTGGTAGAAAAACTTCACAGCTTCACATAATAATATATGTCACAGCATTTCTCTTACTCGCTTCTTTCCTTCCTCCCTTCCCTTATATTATTACATCATCTATGATCTGGCAAATCAGTGTTTTTAGGGGTTAAAACAATATAACATTTTCATAGAAGGATGTTCTAGTAGGTCAAATTCACTGAAGCATCTAGAAAATTTTGACTAAAAATATTTTAAACAGTACCTATATTTTATGAATGAAAAAAGAATAAACATGTTACCATAGAAATGACAGCTAAGTAGGATATGTTGCTATAATGTTAATTGAAAATGATGAGTTAAGTTCCAAAATCATTCAACATGTAATGCAGTCTCCTCTTCCTCTCCTTTCCTTTTTCATTCTCTTGTTATTGTGCTAAAAATCTTCATAACTGCTCTTTGGATAATTAATTAATTAATTAATTGACTGTCCATCTTATGTCAAGGTAATTCTGGCTGTCTTACAATCATAAAAAAATCATATAAATTAAGAACATAAATAAGTTAATAAAATCCAAAACATTATACTACATATTAGTGGATTATATTCAAAAAGACATGTCCACCAGCTGTTGCTAGCCTTCTGGGATAAGAAAGGTGGAGGCAGATTCTCTCTGCTATTCATAACTCCAGGACAGGGCAGTAATAAAATATTACCGGGTAAAGCAAAACTAGAGCAAGTATTTTTTGTGCGCGTGTAGAGAGAGAAAGCATGCTATCTACTTATTAGGGTCTTTAAGTTATGTTTTCACTAGTATATATTAGCTCACACTATTTTATTAGTATATAATAAAATAGTATATTGCTTTGTACCAGCAATGTCTTCAAATTAATTTCTAGGAATTCCATCTTATGATGTCTATGTATGTAGGCATATTTTTGTTTGTATTAATAATGAAGAACTATGTTATCAGTGAAAGCTGTCTTTGCAATGAAGATATTGTAGGATTGACAGAAGTTGATAAATCATTCTCCTGCTTCATTTCTGTTTCCAGTGTTATACAAACCAATTTTCTTCCTTAATACTTATACCTCTAATATTTCACTTTCCAACAATAAGCAGCACAACTTGCTTGCATGTTGTCTCAAATTTATACTAAACTCAACCATAAAGCCATTGTTTCTTATACATCAAAGGTTGAAGTATAAACATGAAAATTTCAAATTAAAGGGTTGTCCATAGAATTTAATTAATTTTTTTGTTATTGTTTGTTATATTCAACTAATGTTCTTGTTATCAAAGCAATGTTTCCTTCTTTGTTTTTCATTTACTAAGTAGTAAATAGTATTATCTTTCTGATTGAAAGTGTCTAATTTCAAATTAATGATGATTAAGAAATCAATATGTAATTAATTTCTCTTTCATGGTGTTGAGCTTTCTATGTTCATACTTTTTACATCCTATATTCCAATTGTAATTTTGTCTTTGAAGCCTCAGATGTTTCATAGCAACCTAGCAACTGAACATTATGAATGTTTTGATCAAATCAGATCATGATTACTATTAGAATTCTGAATGATCCTTAGTTTTTCACATATATTGCAAGTATATAAAACAGGATGTCTGCCAACAGGATGTCCACAAACATTATGGGTCTCATGATTGTGGACACCCTAATGCTACCAAATTTGAATAAAATCTGCAATATTTCCTGTATTTTTTAAAACTATAATATAAATGTTTACAAATACAAAATAAGGTTAGTTTTTGTCTCCCCACTTTCCTTTAATATTATCCCAGTTTCCCAGGAAAAAAAAGTGTAAGTCCCCACCACCATCACTCCAAGAAACCCAACTTTACACCTTTCACAGGAAAGGACTACTTATGAGAAAGTATAAATCCAATTTCAGCAAAACATAAACTGACAAAGAAGACCCTTCACTATTCAGTTTACAGTTAATAATACTCATACCAAATGACCTTGATGTCATCACTATCTAATAAGTTATAATGTGTGGTGTTTTATTTCTGTTGTGAAACATGGATACTGTCTTTAAAGATGAAAACTTTTTAAATTTTTTCTTCCTGGAATACGTTAGTGTGGTGATAGCACACTAATGCAGTTGAATAGTTTTTATGAAGGGGCTATTTCACCCAATTATAATTGTATAATTGTGTGAGTCTTAGGCTGTTGCATGTATGCACCTCAGAGGCATCTGGTTGGCTATTGTCAGAAACAAAATACTAGACTAAGATGATTCTTTTCTAGCATGTCCATGAACATTTTTATAAAGATTTGTTGAAATAATTATTTTGCTTATTACTTTGTTAAATGATTTTAAAATTATTTGCTGCCCAATTCTCTGGATGTGGTTTTTTATTTTTATTATATACACAAACAAATACATACATGAGGATACTTTATTATTTCATTTGTTCTTGCAGTCTAGTTTTAAATGTGACTCAAAACTTTACACTATATTATAAAATAAATATTTAAGACAAATATAAAAAGAAACTAGATTTTTAAAGGAATAGCTATACTCAATGAGCATAAAATTCTGAAGTATCATTCCATAAGTTGTAAAAACATTTTCATAAAATAATTTCATTTCCAACTGTGAATCAAAATATGTTATATTCCATATAAAAGGATAAGCTGTACACTGAGCAGCCACACTTCCTCTCAAATCCAGCTTTAAAAAATAATTGCTGCCATCTTCAAAGAAACTGAAGAATAACCAGAAGCTAAGAAATAGATGCATTTAATAATTTCAGTAAGTGCAATCTCAGAACACTGAAGGGCTTTAACAAGGGGCTAATGAAGGCACCTGAAGTAATGACTGGATCTGCTTTCCAGCAGCTCTATTAATTTTTGCAGTGAAGAAAGCCAGGATAGAACACTTGTTTACTATTTCATTAAAGAATAACTTAATTCATCTACTTTGGCAAATTTTGTACTGTACAATTTTGGTGGAATGCAGTAATTCTAGCATTCCAGCATTCCAAAGGGAAATAATATAACCTTGGACATCACCTTTCTGTTTAACAATCCCCATGCTCCATTTCACTTTTCAAATGTTTAGATATTATTTTAATTGGAATTAAAGGAAAATTAAGAAAGCTCCATGCTGAAAATAATACTTATCTATACTTATCTTTATTGTCATAATGTCCTTGAATCCCACATACCACCGTTATAGTAGCTATATTCTATACTTACAATTTGTTGTCAAAATGTCCAGTGTGGCCATTTGCTTCCCCAAGCTGGACATACTTGCATTAGCACTTTATGCTAGTTAAAAAGTATTTAGCAAGTTTTAGATTATAATATTTAGTAGTTCTTCTTACTTACTGTAATCTTTTAAAATCATGTACTATCCATTTCCAAGTAGAATGGAAAGATGAAGCAGATGCCTGTCAAAATAGTAAAAACTGTGATTCATGCATATAGTATCATTTCTGTGAAGACAAATCTCCCATTTGATAAAAATAATCACTGACTAAACCAGTTCATCAGTGATCTACTTCAACTAAGATCAAATCATAAACCAGTTTGTTTAGGGATATGAGCTGAAATGAATTTATAAAATGAGATGTGCATGTTTTATTAATCAACATGCTAAAAATTAAAAAAAAAACCAGTGATAACAGTTCCTCTCTCACTTTCAGCCTAATCAATTGAATTGGATATCTGCAGTCACTCATTTCTATCAATTACTCAATTCCATAAAATTCTTTAAAGTCAAGGACTGTTGTGTTTGTTGTTATTATTACTGCTCTGATCTGGCTGGCTTCTTTGGTATTTTACAGACAGATCTAAATAGCATATGAAAGATTATGACTATCCTATTTTAGTTCTGATAATTTCAGAGGATTGTACAAAGCTACAGAATTTACCAAATCCTTAATACAATCTTCTGCCTTTTCATGGAAAATAATAAAAATGATAAATTAATAATGCTAAAATAATCCCATTGTAACTGATTACTCCAAAGAAAAAGTTCATCCACTACTCTTATCTAGTATTCAAAACAAGAAACATAGCCTTTACCCCTTTTAAAATACTAGGTGGCCTTTATGTATGACTGGGAGCCTACTTGGTCTCAGTCAAAACCTCAGTCATATCAGTATATCTATACTTGGAAATATTTCCCTTATTTTTGAATTCCCAATCTGTGGAGGTATCTCAAAATTGGCATATGGAACTTCTCTTTAAAATATATGCTTGGTCTAAGAGGATCCAACTTCAAATCCCAATTGATTGTGAACCTCTTGTTTAGAGGTAAACCCTCACCTGCTTCATAAGACTTGACAAGAGGATAAAATGAAATGTGATCCTATGAACATCACCTTGAACCCCTTAACAGCATGTAATAATACATGGACTTGTTAAATAAAAAATAAGCAAAAACTAAGCAGTAAGCGATGTTGTGGATTGTTGTTGTTGGATATTTTTTTGGGGGGGGTGGGGAGGTAGTAAAGGAATAGTTCTTTTAAAAAGAGAACTTGTTCCAACAATTTCTTCCTCCCCAACTATGTTCACCTTTATTTTATCAACATCACTGTAAATAGTTCATAATTTGCCACTGCTATTTACAATTTTTCACACTATTTGTTTTTCTTGTTTAGAATTAGTTTTCCAAACTAGGATCTAGTCATTTAAAGGAATGTTGTCAGGTAAGACTTTTTTGTGTTCTTCAAGTGAACTAATTTCAAGTCTCCTTCAAAGTTTGTGGTAGTTTGGCATAAATAACTTATCATGTAAATTATCTCAGCATGAGACAGCTTTTGGTATGAGAACAGCATATCTGTGTTTTTCCCTCTGATTGGTGGGAATGTATATGGACAATCTGCCCTCTGTCAAATTTAAATTGGAAAAGGCTTTAGTATATTTGTTTCATAAAATATTGTTGGCATATGACATTATGAATAACTATTTTCTTGCATGTCTTTGTTATTTTACTGAGCATGGTGGTGGTTGATCATCTGCTGAAGATGAGTTTTCTCATATATACTTGTTTGCATTTTCCCAAGATGAATTTCAATTTGATATTTTCTGCCTACTATTCCAATTTCATTGGATCTCATTTATAACATTTCTTTGCCCTCTCGGTGTTCTCCTTGCTTTCTAATTTATCATCCACAAATTTCATTAACATGCTTTTCACTCCCTCTTGCAGATTATTAATAAAGATGTTACATAGAATGAGTATCTTCGAGATTCTCCTAGACATTTTCCATCATATCAAAACCAGTAAACTGTGGCATTTTCATTCTAGATTTTCTGTAGTATACATATATGGATGAAGTGAAAACAAAGTTGAATAGACAATATGTGTAATAGATTTATTTATTATCTTAAATTGAAACAAATATTTAACTGTTTAACTAAGGTACACACGTGCACGATTGACTACACTTGCTGTGTCCTATCTTATATGTGGATTAATTTGGATTAATTACAACACTCATAAATGTTGTCATTTTTCATTCATGTGACATATGTTTTAGGGTTTTGTCTCTGTGTGATAACATCATATTGTGCTCCTACATTAGATGACAAGATCAGTTGGTCTAGCTTCTGAGAAACAGCTAAGCTCCCAACAGCATTAATTGCAAATAAGGTATGTACAGATAAGAGGGATGTGCCAGACTTGCTAAAGACAACAGAATCAATGAAATTGCTGTTTATTTTCATATTTAAAATCTTGCCCAAGTGTGAGAAGAGCTCCTATTCATCCTCTGCGTCTGAAATGACAGAATACATTTCTTCATTTTCTCTCATATTACTGTATTTTCTTTCTTATAATGTTAATACACTGAGATTAACAATACATGTCTTCTGTATTATTTTATACATTCAGTATTTAGTATTTTTAGATGATAAGTACAGAATATAATAGCATAGACCAAAGAAAATAAACTTCTGCTTTTAAAAGTATGTATATAATATAATTTTATGTTTTTCAAGGTTATTTCTCAATCTGCAAATATTTTTTACAATTCCAAGAAAGTTGAAAAAAATTCTTTGGAAAAGAAAACAACTGTAGGAAAAGAATTTAAATCTGATTTTCCATTATTTACTATGAAGGCTCTACTACTACCGCTAACAACTAGGTAAAAATGCATACACACACACACACACACACACACACACACACACACACACACAAACATTTGGATACCAGCTAAACCTAATGAAGTGAATGAAGTTGAATTTTATAAATTTATCTGGGAACATTGGTTGTGCTCTTGCAGATTAGTTCCCTACCATCACTGAAACCTTCTAGAAATCTCCAAGAAGGCAAGACAAGGCTGGATTGGAGGCACTAGTTACTGCAGATGGTGTGATTCCATGTGTTTTGAAGGCGATCATGGCATATAATTTCTCAATGAAGCATCAAGATTAATCCAGCAATATTGAACAAAATCCATTCAGTCAATAACCTTTGTTGTTGAATAGATGCTAGATCCATGGTTGCAAACAGTTTGCAAGAAAGGAAGTATTTGGAGCCTTGCCCATTAGCCCTCAATATGGTAATAAGACCACATTAATTACTCCTATGAATAATGTTTATTGAGACCAGAATAATGCAATAATGATCTTGCTGGATGTCTCAGAATTTTTTTAGACCATCAGTAGTGGACCTTATCTGACGGTTTGACGTAGGAGATGTTGTTTTGCAGTATTTCTCCTTCTTAAAGTGGAGATTATAGATAGTGGAAGATGGGGTAGAGGTTAGGGCTATCGATTATGGGATGCTATGTAGTGCCACAGGTGGTGTGCATTTCCATTTTTTGGTAATAATTATACTGTTGTCATAGATTTTTGTTTGCTACACAGAGTTGTATACCAAATGAGTGGCCATAAAAATTGAATATATGAATGGACAAACAAGCAAACAAAGGTTTAATCTCAGAAAAATGGACTGTGATGTGTGAGGTGTTTCTGATAGTACTACTATACAAAGCAGACTGCTTTGTACTTTAAGCATCCTCTTGCCCATTTGTTTGAAGAGTAGATGGCAGTTGTAACAAGGAGAACCTTTGCATAAATTCTTCTAGTGTACTGCTTACAATATGTTCTGGTTCTACTCAGACTGTGCAGATAACTCATTTTCCACCAAAGAAAGATGTTATATTTCAAAATGAATAAAGAAGATGAAAGAAACAGCTAAAGAAGTACAAAAACAGTTCCAAAACAGATATTATATTTTGTGTTTCTTTTCAGTTAATTTATTTTTCATGGATAATTGTAAACAAACCTGTTATAAGTGCATGCTATTAAATGAGCTCATTGACTGACATATATTTTATTTTCTCCCAATTTATGCTCTATATTTTTTAAATCTAATTCATGCGTACAAAATTCCAGAATATATAAGTTATTATTTCATAAAACAGAAAACACATTTATTTTCTATTTATTCCTCCGTATGTTTTACTTCTCCAGGCTTTAAACTGTATAGTGTGCATGTCAAACCTGTTTTTCAGAATAAGGAATCTAAGAAAACAAAATAAAGCTGATATTCTGTTGTTTTAGTATT
This sequence comes from Notechis scutatus, assembly GCF_049901735.1. Taxonomy (NCBI): domain Eukaryota; kingdom Metazoa; phylum Chordata; class Lepidosauria; order Squamata; family Elapidae; genus Notechis; species Notechis scutatus. The sequence goes on from NC_142013.1 coordinate 42,659,446, forward strand.
CAGTTATAACCTCAGAAGTAGTCTACATGCAGGACATAAACTGTATAGTATGCATTCTTAGGTGAGAGACAGGATAAATCTATTACAATTCAAGATTGAGTTATTTAGCATTTCTCCTTGAGTACCAATTTTCTTTCTTCAATATCATTTGCTTTTTGTAAGTTTGGTCAGTTACACATTTTTTGAATTTTAGTATTCAGAAAATGTAACAATATATTTCAATAGTTGGCAGTCTTTTCAGACTTTTAAAGATCTTGTGAGAATGGTAAAATTACATGAGATTTCATGAGAAAATGACAAGGTATTTAACCATATGTAATAACATGTTTTGGGGCAATGAAGATGTTATTTTAGAGAACAACTGACACCCAGTCACCATGATTACTTCTTTTTGACTTCTGGTATAACTGAAACAATATAAGCTTTAAAGGTTAAAAAAAAATCTGACATGAATTATTTGAAGAATGGTCCAGATTTTATAAGCAATGTATAATTTGAAGTTCTTAAAAAAGAGAATCTTTGTCTGCCACCACCTGTGCCAAAAGAGAATAAATTGTGGTACAATTTCTACGTTTTTTTAAAACAAAGCACTTTTGTTTTCATCATGAATAAAAATGTGAGGAAAAGAAATGTATGGATTTAGTGAAACTAAGAAAGGTTTTAAAATATAAAAAGATACAAAGAAATATAATGAATATTGTTTAAAATACATTTAGATATATTTTATTTTTCTCACCTCAAGTCTTTCATTTCTTTGGTTTACTATTTTTTACTCCTCTTAGTACTTTTTTGAATATTATTTCCTTCAAAAGGGAATAGTGTGAATATATGAATGTACATATAAGGAAATTACTTATTTGTAAGTGGTAACAAAATAATTTATCGAGAGATATTGTTAGGATGTGTGCAGAATAACCCTTGTATACAAAGGATATGCACACAGAAAACAGTTTATGAGAACAGTTATGAAAAAATATACAGTCACAGAGTTGAACAAGTTGTATTAATGTTTACTTGAAGAAATAGCACAGTCCAATAAACAGTCCATGTCATACACATTTTTAACAGTCCAGAAATATCCAGTTGTAAAGTTTTCTTATATCTTCTTACCGGTTCCGTGTCTTTTACAGCAGACAAATATCAAACCATAATACAACAAATAACCTTCGATATCAACAGAATATCAAAATAAACAGGGTTAGTCAGTATCAGTCCGTAGTCAGTATCAGTATAAAGAGAGATCATCAGTGAAAAAGAGAAAGAGATAGTTAAACCATGATCTATAGCTCCCTCTTATGGCAACTTGTAGCAGAATTAACCAACCAGAACACAGCATAATACATTACAGTATTTTTCCTTAAAGCTATAAACATATATATTTGTATTTTATATATTGTCAACCCAACTACGTTATTTACATATACATAACAGATATGTATATAGATGTATGGCCCATGCATGAATTCATTATCTATGCAAGTTATGTAGGTAATAGAAACAAATAAGCAGCTTGAAAACTATATAGAAATAGTTTCTTTGCAAATAAAGTTGAAAATAGATGCTGCCAGCAAATATATCTATATTTGGTGGCCATGGTGCTCTCTAAGCTTTTTATTTATAAATTTATTCATTCATTCAATTTTTTTTATGCTGCCCATCTTCCCTACTCTGGATGGGTTTCAAGTTATAAAACAAGTAAAAAATAGTTAAAAGATTAAAACAACACAGAATTAAAATATAATTTTAAATTCAGACTAAGAGAGATGGGGCTAAGGTCTTCCTATTCCATCAGCCACCTCAGGATGTGAGACCCCACTTGAGGCCCAAAGCCAGTCAGAAAGCCAGGTTTTGATACCCTTCCTGAAGGCCAGTGGTAAAATGTTCCACAGACATGGGACCACAGCAGAATAGTTTTTCTCCTTGATCTAGCCTGCTTCAATTCCTTAGCAGACATGATTCATAGCAAGCCTCTTCTGATGAGTAGGATTGAGTTGTCCCATCAGAGGACAACCCTGAATTGGATCCAAAAGCATAATTGTTACCAATGCAATTCGCACAATAAGGTGTTGTGTATGCATCCCAATGAGCTTCCAGGAGTGTGCACACTGCTGCATTTTGTACCAGCTTCAGTTTCTGAATACTCTTCAAGGGCAGCATCATGTTGAGCACATTGCAGTAATCCAGCGAGAAATTAGTAGGGAATGAATGAATGAATGAATGAATGAATGAATGAATGAATGAATGAATTAATGAATGAACAGGGCCACAGGATCCAGATAAGGGGGCAAAACCAAACTAAAAGTATACAACACAGAGTTGCACGAAGGTTCTCCTAGCCATTACTGCCACCTGCTGTTTGAGCAGAAGGACCCCAAAATTGCATGCACTGGATTTGTCTTGGTAGTGCAACCCTATTCAGAGTTAATGAAGGTAAGCAATTGGAACCAGAGGTCTCTTACACCCATAGCCGCTTGTTTTACCCGGGTTCAGCTGAAGTTTGTGGTCCCCATGCAAACCCTACAGTTTGGTTGTTTTCTTGTAGATGTTTCATTACTCAACTAGATAACACCCTCAGTGCTTACCTATAACAAACAGCCTTACCACATTTGTAAATGAAAAAAATATGAGTCAAACATGAAGTTTCATCACTTGCCCTCAAGAAATAATGAAAGGATCACATCTGGAGAAGCAGTGATGGATAGCTTCATCAGAGTGAAGCCAATACACATGGAAAATATATCAGTTCCTCAGAACTCCAGATGAAGAAGATAATCTAGAATCATCAATACCACTTGCTCCATACAGAGTCTGCCAACAAAAAGCTAATAAAATAGCAATCTCCAGTGGGTTCAAAAGCTTTGGGACCTGGAGGGAAATCATGCTACTTATGCTGTAATTCTGTGCCTTTGAATGGGCATTGTCTTTGACCATTACTCCTCTTAACAACTTTAGAAAATTGCTCGGTGTTAATTTTCTGGATGTTAAGAATCTTCTGTGTGGCAAATTCCATCATACAAGGACACTTTCCATTTATCCTGGATGAAAGAAATTTTGTATAAGTTTAAGAATTAAAAAGAAAGCTTTACTTTTTTGTAAAACAGCAAAAGGGGGACCAGAATGTTGATTTGGGAAAATTAAAGGGCAACATGGACTTGAAATAATATTTCCCTATGGAGTATTTAAAATTATATGAAAGAATGTAGAAAGATTTTAAAATCAGCTGCATAAAATCCTGTGGGAATATTTTGTTGATTAGAAAATAATAACAGATAACAAATAATCAGAGTTGGAAGGGACCTTATAGGTCATCTAGTCCAACCCCCCACACAAGTGGGAGACCCTACACCATTTCTGATGAATGGCAGTCTAATCTCTTCTTAAAGGTCTCAAGTGATGGTGCTTCCACAACTTCTGAGGGTAAGCTGTTCCATTGGTTGATTGTTTTCACTGTCAGAAAGTTTCTCCTTATTTCCAGGTTAAATCTCTCTTTGTTCAGTTTCCATGCATTATTCCTTGTCTGGCCTTCGGGTGCTTTAGAGAATAGCTTGAATCCTTCCTCTCTGTGGAAGCCCCTCAAATATTGGAAGACTGCTGACTTCCGGTTTGCCAGGCTTCGGCGGCGGCAGGGATTCGCGATCCTGCGCGATCCGTGTTGTGCTAGCCGTCTTGGTGCCTCCGATCCTGACGGGTCTGGAGGATAAGGCTGCCCCATAGAGGCAGCCGAAGATAGGGAGGATCCGGAGAGGGGTTTGGGGGTATCGCAGACCCACTCCCCACCCAGCATAACCTCCTTTTCTCAAGGCGGTGGAGCGGCGGTCAGCAATGGCCGCCACAAAGAAGCCGGCAGCTGGATGAGATTGTGCTGGAGGAAGAAGGAGAAAGAAGAAAAAGGAGAAGTGAAAGTGCTGGCTGAGCCGGGAGAATAACAACTTTTAAATACCCTGGAAACTGAATTGCTTGAATTGCCTGAAAGATACATTGTATCCCTAAGAAGATTGCAAAGTGGTGGAGAAAGCTGTCAAGGGAAAGTTTTTTTTTTCTTCACTCTCCCACCCCATATAAAGCCAAGGGATAAAGGATTCTTGGACATTGAATTTAACAACTTAAGAAATCGGAAAACCTGTATTCGAGGTATGGATTTCTGAACAATTAAAGGAAAATTGTTGTTGTAAGTGGGAAGGGAGAGGGGAAAAAAATAAATTGGAGCAGAATTTGAAAAAGGAGGAGATTGCCTAGAACTTTAAAGAAAGATATATCTTAATTGGAATTTTTTGATTAAACAGTAACCCCAGAAAGAGAAATACAAGAAAGAAAGAAAAAAGTATTAAAAGAAATAGTTTATTTGGATTCTTTGGTGACTTTGGAACTTTTTGGAATAATTGTTGATTAAAAATACTTGAGTGGTTGTTTTGGAAAAAGTTTTTCTCCTCACGATGGCATTGCTTGTGGATGAACTAAAAATTGAATATCAAAAATATAAAAAAGAAGAACAAGATGGAAAAGATACTTTGGGCACTCTTTTTCAATTTCTAGAAAAGGCGGTATGCACTTATGAAAAATTGACTACGCAGCAGGATGACTGGGACAAAGAAGAAGAAGAAGCCATCTTTGATGAACAATGGGTTCCTTTTGGGGAGGAGGAGAAAGAGGAAAAGAAAAAGGGGATTTTAAGGTTTGAAAAAACAATCAAAAAAGAGAAAAATGAGATGAAAGGTGGATACAAGGTTAGAAAACAACAGAAAGGGGGTAAGCAGAAGAAGAAAAGGGAGGAGGAGAGACAAAGGGGTAAAAAGGGCAGGGAGAAAAATAAGCAAGAGAGAAAGGAGGGGATGAGAAGCCTTAATGGTGGGAAACAAGATTTAAAGAAACAAAACTTATTTAGAGACAATGGGTAAATCTAATTGAAAAAGGGATTCTGGAAGGTACATAAGATTGTGTTTTTATATGTGTATTTAGAGTAAAATGTTTAAGATATAAATGAGTATCAATATATATGATTAGCTTTTTAATGGTATTGATAGTGGTTTTATATGCTTTTATTTTGTTTTTTGTTTTTCTCATAAAATTTATTGTGTAATTTTAGAATGTACTAAACAGAATCCCAATATAAATTAAGTGTTATATTAAGTATTATTAAGTTAGGGGAAAGAGTCAAAGGCGTCACTCCAATCAGTGTACAGGAGAAGTATATTTAAAGAGAAAAGATGAATGGATAGCTGGAAATAGAACAGACAAAGAATGATAAGTATTATGAATTGAATTGAGATAAGATAAATAAAATAAAAATAAGAAAGATAAAAGAGGGAAGAAGCTATATAGAAAATTGAAAATGGTAATGAGATATGGAATGATATATAAAGTAAATATGATTTTTGAATTTGTGTCTGTGCGAAGAGTTTTAACCCGGGATCAAGCAGCTTTCAGAAAAGATGTTTTATATTTTTTATGTTTTATGTTTTGTATGTTTGTGTATTGTTTTTGAAAGGCAATAAAATTCTAATTAGCAAGAAATATAATTTGGATAATAGAATGAAAAGGAGAAGTTGGGATAAGATACGAAGTTGAACAGATAACGTAAATATATATATTACAATTTGGAACTATTTTGTATGTTCTATTGGTTTTCTTAGAAAAGATCTTTTATGTTATTATGCCTTGATTGTTTGTGTATTGTTTCGTAAAACTAATAAAATTTGTCTTTAAAAATATATATATATATTGGAAGACTGCTATCATGTCTCCCCTGGTCCTTCTCTTCACCAGACTAGCCAAGCCCAGTTCCTGCAACTGTTCTTCATATGCCTTAGTCTCCAGTCCCCGAATTATCCTGGTTGCTCTTCTCTGTACTTTTTCTAGAGTCTCAACATCTTTTTTTATAATGTGGTAACCAAAACTGCATGCGATACTCTAGATGTGGTCTTACTAAGGCTGTATAGAGTGGTATTAGTACCTCACTTGATCTTGATTGTATCCCTCTGTTAATGCAACTTAGGATTGCATTAGCTTTTTCGGCTGCTGCTGCACAGTGCTGGCTCATATTTAGCTGGTTGTCCACTAAGACTACAAGATCTCTCTCACAGTTACTGCTATTGAGCCTGGTTTCACCCAGTCTATATGTGTACTTTTGGTTTTTCTTGCCTAAGTGTAGGACTTTACTTTTCTCTACATTGAATTTCATTTTGTTAGATACGGCCCAGTGTTCTAGTCTGTCAAGATCTATCTGGATCTTAAGCCTATCTTTTTGGGTGTTAGCTATTCTTTGCCAGCTTAATATCATCTGCAAATTTGGTAAGTTCCCCTTCTATTCCCTCATATAAGTCATTAATGAAGATATTGAAGAGTATTGGGCCTAAGACAGAACCTTGTGGCATCCCACTGCTTACTTCCCTCCATGTAGACTTAGACCCATTAAGGACTACTCGTTGAGTACAGTTTGTCAGCCAGTTGCGAGTCCATCTAGTGGTGGTGCTATCTATTCCACTTTTTTTCTAGCTTACTAAGAAGTAGGTTGTGGTCTACTTTGTCGAATGCCTTGCTGAAATCTAAATATATTATGTCCATAATCATATGATAAGAGAGGATTTTGAAGGTTGACTGGAGGAAACCAGAGAGAAATAAGGATTACAATTAAAGAAGAGACCCATTAATACAATGGAACAATACAATTTGACTACAGAAGATATTAACACTTTTTGGGAGCAATGTATTATAATGAAATGTATAATGTAATGCCTGATACTATAAACATGTATTTAACCGAGAAGAACATATTTTATTAGATAAAATGTACTTTAAAAATCCCAGATTACAAGACTGATATGAAAAAAAATGCCCTAATGGATTTGCATTTGAAATCATTTGATTCTGAATAATTAAAGGGGACATACAAATGATACATCAAAATAATGATTTGGAATTTTTTGTATCTTGGATTTACAAAAATGATATAAACTATTGAAGTTGTTTGTCAAAGGAATATTTGTTGGAATTAAAGATTAAACTTCTTGAAAGTAAATGGAAGGAATACAAAGTGAATTTATCTGTTTCTCTGCGAATTGAAGCAAAAGAAATTTCTCCCATTTATAAACAGACTTTTATAAACAGACAAAGACTGGTCATTCAGTTCTGCTTAAAAGAAAAATCCATTAATACTTACCAGAAATCAAACAAATAAGCCGGAATACCAGAAAGATTTATTTGACTAAGGTTAAACTATATATGTTAACATTTCTGATAGCTGTTAGTAGATTTTTCTTATTAGAACTGAATGATGAAGTTTTATAATTTGATTATTGATAAAGAATGAAATATGGGAAGAAGAAATGTAATTTTGAAATGCTAAAGAAAGTGTTAAATAACTAAAATAGTTTGTAGTCTGGTAGAAGTGAGATCGTTTGTATTTATCTTTATCTTTATCTTTTTGTTTTCTTTTGTTTTCTTTTTCACTGCTTTTTTCTTTTTATATTTTTTCTTAGTTCTTATCTTTGAATTTTTGTAAACTTTAATAAAATAATATTTTAAAAGTAAACAACAAAAGGGCCAGCAAAATATCTATCATCAATAGTGCAAGAATTATTAACAGTATCAAAGAAATTCTTCAAGAAAAGTAACTATATTGCCACAAGTCATAATTAGAGGTACTACTGGCATTGTTTATGCACATACATTTTCGACAAAACATCATTCAGACCTGACTTAATAATTCAGTGTGGCATTTTCAACTGTCAAACAAGGTAAACATTGCTTGGCTACTCACAACTAATCATCTTCAATTGCAACGCAGAATAGACTCTTGCAGATTTAATTCTCAAAATGTGATGTGTTCTCTAGACTATATTAAGATAATTGACTCAACTATTGAATTAATAAGTTGCAGTCTGGTTGCATAAATAGTCTTGCTACTAAATGGTTTTCTTAATGCCTGAGAGCCATTTTATGCAAAAGTTGAAAGAAGCTTATTATTTATAAATACAACTTATTTGAGTGAAGACTATAATTTAAAAAATAGGTTAAAGAAAAAATAAAAATGCCATTGTAATGATCTTAATACACAAATCTATGGTGTATTTGAATCTGGAATGCCATGTATAGCTCTGGTTACTACACTTGAAAAAGAATGTAAAACAGCTAGGGAATGTAGGGAAAATGACAACAAGCATTATAAAAGAGTTTTAACAATTTCCATAAGAGAAATTACTAGAATTTTGGTACTCTAGTCTGCTTGATATGAGACTGAAATATATAAAAACATGCAGAAAGTTGTCAGGGATCTTTTTTTTCCTCCTTTTCTAAAAATACAAGGATCAAGATCCTTTCAGTGAAACTTATGGAAGTAGATTCAAAAGTTTAAAAGAAGCACTCTTTATAGAACATATAATTCACCTGTGAAATCTAATACACATGATGGATGATAGCGATTGATTTTGGGTGTCTTACAGCATTAAAATATTAAAATAATTAAATATAAATATATACTCAATAAAATCCCAGTACAAATATCGTTGTCAGGCATGGGAAACCAGGAGTCCAGAAGAATCTGAACTATTAATAGTCAAAGCAAATTGGTAGTAGATAAGAGTCAACAGAATTCAAAATGGGCTGGACTTAGATCTCTAGTGACTCAAGACTGATGGTACATTTGACTCCTCCCTTGGGCTCAGCCTGGTCATCCCCTATAATCATTGACAAAAGATGGAAAATAGGCAGTTGGTTGCATTGGGTGGAATAAGGTCTTACTTATTCAACCAACTCCAGTTTAAAGCTCCACTTGGGGATCAAGCTTTAAAAGTAAAAACCAAGAACTTGAATAGCACCTAGAAACAAACCAGCACACAGTGTAGCTCACAAAGCAGTGGTGTAACATGGGCCATTCTAGGGTCCTAAGAACTGTCTGTGCTGCTGTATTCTGTACCAGCTGTATCTTCCAAATGGTTGTTAAAGGTAACCCCCTGTAGAGTGCATTGCAGTAGTCCAAATGTGAAATGACTAGAGGTTGAATGACTGACCACAGGGACACCTGATCCAGGATAGACTACAACTGGAACACAAGACAAAGTTGTGCAAAGACTCTCCTAGCTGTGACTGCCATTTGCTCTTCAAAAAGGAGTTGTGAATCCAGGAGACCCATCCCAATATATGGATTTTTTTCATTGAGTACCACCCCATCCAAACTAAAGTTGTTAAGTCCCAGTCAAATCTACTTAGTCTTGCAGGAGTTTGGCTATATAGTTACAGTGGGCTCTAGCACTTAGGTCATTAGAGATGAGTATTCCAAGGTCCTTGACAGAGTTTGGATCATCAACGAGGTCTTGACTATTCAGCTTGTATTTTATTTTCTGATTTTTTTTGCCAGTATGTAAGACAGAGCATTTATTTGTTGAGATTTGAAGTTGCCATTGTTTGACCATTCTGATACATAGTTGAGGTCTTTTTGAAGGGTAGCAGTATTGTCTGTGGTGTTGAATAGCTTTACATCATCAGCAAAGAGAATGCACTTGCTCTTAATATGATCACAGAGGTCATTTATGTAGAGTATGAAGAGAGTTGGTCCTAGAACACTGCCTTGGAGGACTCCACTGTTGACAGGTACAGAATTTGATAAGATGCTCCCAATTTTGACCATTTGTTGTCTGTTTGACAGGAATGCTTCTATCCTGTTATGCAGTTATCCAGCGATACCATAAGATTTTAGTTTTAGTAGTAGTTTGTCATGTACCACTGAATCGAAGGCTTTACAGAAGTCTATGTAGATTGCCTCTATTGCTTTGCCCTGATCGAGTTGTGTAGTCCATATGTTTTTGCAGTGTAAGAGTTGCAGATTACAGGATAGTTTTTTTCTGAAACCAAATTGTTTATTGGAGAGTTGTTTGTTTGTCTCTAGATAGAGGATAATGGATTGGTTAATAATTGATTCCATGACTTTACAGGTGACGCAGCATAAGGAGATTGGTCTGTAAATTTCAACTAGGCTGAGGTCTCCCTTTTTGAAGATGGGGATGAACATGGCTTGTGACCATAGGTTTGACAATAGAATTTTGGCTTTTTAAAGAAGTAGGCACAGATTCTGTCTGGTCCAGTAGATAGAGATGGTTTTAGATTGCGTAGTGCTTTTTCAACATTGTCTTCTGTAAAATAGATATGTATTAGATAATTGTATTTTTCTGTGGTTCGACTAGGAAATACTGGGCATGGTCCATTGCTGTTTACAAATACTTTGTTGCCCCCATCCAGGTCCCCACAGCCTCTGGGCACTGCAAGAGGTTCACACTAAACAACAGCTTCACTTAAAAATTGAATTGCGTCTAGTAGTCACTAAATAAGCATTAACTCTGAATTAACTGTCTACTGAAAATTTTAGTGTGAGTGTTATGTTTAAACATGATCCTATTTTATAAAACTTATCTTTGGTATTCAATCATTACTTTGTTACATTATATGCTTGAAATTGCAATAGAATTTTTTTTCTTCCCTCGGGTAAGGCAATATTGTTTGAGAATTGAAATAACTGAATATATATATATATATATATATATATATATATATATATATATATATATATATATATATATGGTATTCAGCTTTGTTCGGGTATTTTCCCACGTCATTATAGTTGTGCTTTTAAAGTTGTAGCAACGTTTCGGCAGAATCTCATCTGCCATCATCAGGCTTCTGTATTGTGTTCGTCTGTGAGTCAGACTTTTACAGTTGTTTCAGTTTTAAATTTGGGGCTAGCCTACTGCTGTGCCAGAATGGTTTTTTCTTCATCCTGATTGGTTGGGAGTCTTGGCCTGTGTTTATTGGTCTTGGAGTTTGCTGTGTTCTGCTTGATTGGTATTTCTAATTTCTTCTGTCTGTTTTGTGGCTTTTTTTGTCTTGGTTGGCTGGCAACATTGTGTTCCTATATTGGAGGCTTTTAGTGCAGCTTGGCTCCGAGTAAATGGACGGCTATCATTTGTTAGGAAGCTAGGTTTCATTTGGGTGCCTGGTTGGGGTGTGTTTGAGCTGGAGGTATCAGGGGGGATCTGTTTGTGCCCAGGTGTTTGCCTGGCTTGTGGTGTGGATATTTTTTTGTTTGTGAGTGCAGGCTTCCAAATAATTGACAGTCTGGTGGAATCATCTCTTCTATTCATGCTTTCAGGTCTTTCATCTTTTCAATCTCTATGCCTTCTCTGATAATTCTGTGGCTGGGGTTCCACCAGACTGTCAATTATTTGGAAGCCTCCACACCACAAGCCAGGCAAAAAAGATATCAAGAGTATAAATCCTCCCTAGTCAAACAGGTTTAAGCTGCATTGAGCTTGTTCAATATGGTTAACCATGTATTAAAATAATCCTGTCAGTTTGTTTTTCTCTCTGTGACTATCTGTCATCACCAAATTTCAGTTTCATTCTCTCAATTTAATACAGTCTATATGAGGTTCAGCATGCACTAAATATATAAAGTTGTTTGAAAATGTAGTTTGATGATAGTCAAATTGGAAGTTGTAACAAATTATCATATTTAATTAAACTGATTTGAAAAATTGGGAGACCTTGTAGAAAATATATTTTTCCTCTAAAACTTAGTTTGAACTATTGAATTAAATTGAAACAAATTTCCCTATTTAATCTATCTAGGTAGAATCAATGATTACAATGAAATTTGTGCACAATTCATATCTCCTTAATGGATGTAAGATATTTTAGTATCCTGTGGTATAGCATGCTTAACAATTAATGTACCTGCCATGTATATTGGAGACAATGTGCTCCACTTCACATTGTGCTCCACAAGGCAACAAGATGATGTGGTTTCTTCATTAAATTGATTTATGGCAGTCTGAGACTTTCATTCAACTATTACAATAGTTTAAAATAGTTTACATAGCTCAAATGAAGTTCCAAACAAAATTTCTGTACCTCTGATACAGACATAAAGCTGTGGTGGCAGTAAGCAGATCTTCTACAGTACATGTATGATTTTCTTTTTATAAGTAGTAAAGCAATTTATTGAACTTCTTTGAAGTATGTGATAAAAACAAGTTGTTAATGAGGTTCAGTTTCTAGAGGATCAAAATTCATGGTTGAGCTTTATCTGAATTTTAATGCAAAACCACTTCAGTTCACTAGAAGTATAGAGACCCGTAGGAAACTTTTCTTTTGAAAACAACTTAACATTGATTTTCACTTAAGCATCCCTTTGTTTTGCACAGTCCTTCTACAAATCTTATATATTTATTTCCTCATTAAGATCTACCAAAATCATAGAAACATACATGGATAAGGGGTTTGAAAATGGGAAGTGCATGCAGTCTTGCACATGATTTCATGTTTTATTCTCTTCAGTTTCCCACTTGATCATCGGAAGAATTTAAGAAAAAAATCTAGTATATGTAATATATAATTTCTACTATATAGGTCACACTATTGCTTACTGCTACTTATCCCACTATCTTTTCACATTGGAAAAGATCTACACAGTTCAATATTAACTGATTTAGATTTAGATGTAACCTAAATATTTAGATTTCAATCTAAATATTTAGCTTAGTGTAATCTCTGTTTACATTAGTCAAGGAATCATATGTCCCTTTAATTAGTTGTGCTAGGATTGAAGCAATGCAATAATGAAACAAGTTAATTCAACTTTTTGATTCAATAAATCTATACAATTATTGGTTTGTATTGTTGCCTTCTGTGGTGCCATAGGCAAGGGAATGTTCTATTTCCTGTTTTCTAACTCTATCCTTTACTGACACTGAAGTTCATGTAAAAGCTTGAACAAAATTTATATCTAACAGCTGTGTCAGACATGTTATATAACAGATAAGCATTACATTCTAATTCCAAGAAATAAGCAATTTTAAGAATTACCTGGAATGACTTTTTATAAATGAAAAATGTCCAGCTTGCTTTTTTCATTTGGAAATATATTCACCATCATTATGGGATGTGACAAGCGTCTGATATAGTAGGTTATTAAACGTCTTTTATTTCTATAGTAGTGAAAATAACATCCTGAAGAAAAAATCCCCTATCCTAAATAATTATTGTATTGGCATTTCTTTTTACTTTATATGCATGCCTATGTAAGATTGAGGCATTATTTATGGAAAACACTTATTTCAAATTCTCAGAAAGTGAAATAAGACAAGCATGGCTTGAGCTGATTTGGAACAATGAGGCTCACTTAGCAAACTTATAGACAGCTACCCAAAGAAAGTCTCATTGAATACAATATTCTTACAGGAAAATTGGAGATAGTATTATAGCCTTAGTCGTTTTACAGATCTCATGGATAATTTATTATCATGTTATATCAATATTTCTGTACGTGTTTTCTTCAGTTGTCTATTACAGTTATTTTCATGTAGATGCCCTATTTAAGCTATACTTTTCTTTCAAGATGGGTGAGAAAGAAGACAGAATGAAACTGATATGTGAACATACCAGATGGTTACACAATACTTATAGAACAGCTTACAGTAAAAATGATTAAAATACAAAATAAAACAACAAAATTATATAGATACATGAATAAATAATGCGCTCATAGAAACATTTAAATGGCTTTGATGTGATGGTTTGATTTGCAAGTCAGTTGATAGATTCACTTCATCAACATCAATAAATAAATCATTAAAGCAGTTTTGTGAAGCAAAATAAGGAAGGGGAACTTTGCAGCTTGTCTTTGGCTATCTTTTTTCTGTCATCCATTGATTTTTTTCAACATTAATAGTATAGTAGAGACCCCTGCCTCAAAACCAAGTGGCTGGTCAAGCTGGGTTAGCTTCACTTTGACGTCACAGAATATGCACATAGACATCTGATTCTATATCTAAAACTCATTTAGTGATTTTTCACAGTTATGATGGTGATGAAATGTAACTTGGGGACAAATTCCTACACATATGATCTTCACAGATATGTAAAGCAAAGAAAAGCTGAAGATCATAAGCACACCACTGATTTCATTTTGTAAATGTTTCACTTAACAACTGTGTTGTTGGTCCCAATTGTGGTCATAAAATGAGGACTACCTACACTGATCATGTGGTCATTACACAGACTATTTCTGAATGATTAATCTGTGTTCCATTGGTTAAAGAAAATCCCAGAACTGCATTTGTGAAAGAATAATTCAGAATGTTGACATAACCTAATCTTAGAATGAAATCCCCCAGTTGCTTTTGTTCCCTTTTGAAAACTTTTGAGGTTTGAATTTCAGTTGGAATTTGTGCACATTATTTTGGTTGGTTTCAATGTATCAGCTTACGGAAATCAGTTTTTGAGACTGGATAGATTTTATTGTATTTTAACTTGATTTTAATTATTATTTGAGCACAGTGGTTTGCAGATAAATATAACAGGAGCTTGGGCGACAATAGGAAAGATATAGTTAAATTTTGTAAGCTTCTATTTCATTTTATTGGGAAAGATGTTCTTATATTCTTAGTTGCCATTTTGTAATGATTCAACCATCTCCCTGGCACAAGTACCGTACATACTCGAGTATAAGTCGACCCGAATATAAGCCGAGGCACCTAATTTTACAAAAAAAAACTGGGAAAACTTATTGACTCGAGTATAAGCCGAGGGTGGGAAATGCAGCAGCTACTGGTAAATTTCAAAAATAAAAATAATTAATTTGGGAAACGATCTCACTATCTCACGTCGCCTCGGGAAGGGAAAGGCAAAGCGCTTTTTGCCTTTCCCTTCCCGGCTGGGGATGTTGGGAGTTGCTGCCGCCGGTGCGGCCCCAGTCCCGCGTCGCCTCGGGAAGGGAAAGGCTACAGCTTGGAAGGCCGCCGCTGGAGCGAAGCTGCCCGCAGCCGCTGCGCTAGCATCGGATCAGGCGCGCCGGACGGTTCCGACCGAGCCCCGAGTGTCGTCTTTGGCGCCCGCCCAGCGCCGCGGAACTCCCTGTACCGGGAGAAGGGGAAGACACCCCCCCCGGGGCAGGGCAGGGAGAGGAGCTTCTCCCGCCCGCCCCTCTTTCCACGCCCACCGGTGTCCCCGCAGGATGACCCCCGCCCCGCAGTCGCCGCCGCTTGAAAGAGACGGGCCGGGGGTGGGTAGAAAGGCGCCGGGCGCCCTTGGAGGAGAAGGTCCCGTGTTCGCCTGTCTGCCCGCGGATGTCAGCGGAGCTTTGCCGCTGCTTTGTCCGGGGTCTCTGGGCAAACACGTCCACCCGAGCGGGGCTTGTCGCCTCCGGCACGCAACGAGCACTGCCCTCAGATTCCCTGTCCGGTTGCCCCCCTTTTGAGGGCGATGGCAGTAAGCTGCGCACAGCTTCGCTCCAGCGGCGGCCTTCCAAGCCGTGGCCTTTCCCTTCCCGAGGCGACGCAGGACTGGGGCCGCACCGGCGGCAGCAACTCCCAACAGCCCCAGCCGGGAAGGGAAAGGCAAAAGCACTTTGCCTTTCCCTTCCCGAGGCGGCGGGACTGGGGCCGCGTCGGCGGCAGTGACTCCCAACAGCCCCAGCCGGGAAGGGAAAGGCAAAGGCGCTTGCCTTTCCCTTCCCGAGGTGGCGGGACTGGGGCGCGCCGGCGGCACCGACTCCCAACAGCCCCAGCCGGGAAGGGAAAGGCAAAAGCGCTTTGCCTTTCCCTTCCCGGAGGCGGCGGGACTGGGGCTGCGCCGGCGGCACCGACTCCCAACAGCCTAGCCGGGAAGGGAAAGGCAAAAAGCGCTTTGCCTTTCCCTTCCCGAGGCGGGGGACTGGGGCAGCGCCGGCGGCAGCGACTCCCAACAGCCCAGCCGGGAAGGGAAAGGCAAAAGCGCTTTGCCTTTCCCTTCCCGAGGCGGCGGGACTGGGGCCGCCCGGCAGCGACTCCACACCATTTTTTTTCAGAGGGAATCTGACTCGAGTATAAGCCGAGGGGATTTTTTCAGCACAAAAAATGGGCTGAAAAACTTGGCTTATACTCGAGTATATACGGTGAATAGAAAGTAGAGGTAAATCAGTATACAGGACATTTTTCTGTAAAAGAGGATCCTCCCAGTATTTTTCAGTATGATGTTAAAAAGCATGAGAGAAAGCCTCATTCTGCAAGATGATCAATCACATTAATACTTGCCTGGTTATCATAAAGGGACTTGTCTAAGCTATTGTTTCTTGAAATTTTTATTATTATTATTATTATTATTATTATTATTATTATCATTATCATTATCATTATCATTATCATTATCATTATCATTAGCCTTTAAGCAACACATTCTAGAAAATTAGTTTATATTGCTTAGTCATAAAATATTAAATGAAAAGTAAAAGAACTGTCGAATTTTCACTTCCTGTATTTCTAAATGAAGATGATCATTTAGAGCAAGTAAAATATTCCAAGCTAGATGTTAGAATGGAATGTATGCCTGTTCCTATTTTACCATAGAATACAATACATATAAAGGTCTTATTAAATAAAGCCAGGTTGTAACAAGACTTTTTTAATTCAAATTTTATTTTATTAAAAAAAAAAATACCCTAACCCTAACCCAAACAATTAAAGAAAAACAAACTAAAACACAAAACAAGCAAGATATTTAAAAAGTGCATTTTAAAAAATCCTAACACCTATACACATATTATCCCTCATAGTTGTATATCGATTAATATATCACTATAAAATTAATTTCCCACTCCTTGCAAAACAGGCCTAAAAGATTTTAAACTACCAAATCCATTTGCAAATTACTAACCTGTTATCTATATACTACATTAATGACAAAATAGTTAACAAGAAGAACAATAATAATAAAGAAATAAAAGATAAAAACCAGGATACAGTGGAAGAATGCAGTATTGCGGGCTAACTCTGCCCACTTTCAGGAGTTCGATCCTGACTTGCTGAAGGTTGACTCAGCATTCCATCCTTCCAAGCTTTGGCAAAAAAAATCAGAAAATAAAATACAGAATGAATAGTTAAGACCTTGTTGATGATCCAAACTCTGTCAAGGATCTTGGAGTACTCATCTCAAATGACCCAAGTGCTAGAGCCCACTGCAACTACATAGCCAAAAAGGCATTAAGAGTTGTTAACCTAATCTTACGTAGCTTTTTCTCTGGTAATATTGCACTAATAACTAGAGCATACAAAACCTTTGCTAGACCAATACTCGAATACAGCTTATCAGTCTGGAACCCACATTACGTATCTGATATTAACACAGTTGAGAAAGTCCAGAAATATTTCACAAGAAGAGTTCTCCACTCCTCTACTCGTTGCAAAATACCTTATGCCACCAGACTCGAAATTCTAGACCTAAAAAATCTAGAACTATGCCATCTCCAGTCTGATCTAAATATAGTATATAAAATTATACATTGCAATGCCCTACCTATCAATGAATACTTCATCTTCAACCATAACAACACTAGAGCAAACAATAGATACAAACTCAAGGTTAATTGCAACAAATTTGATTGCAGGAAATATGACTTCAGCAACAGAGTGGTCAATGTCTGGAATATTCTACCTGACTCTGTGATTTCTTCCCCAAACCCCAAAAACTTTAACCTTAGACTGTCTACTATTGACCTCACCCCTTTCCTAAGAGGTCTGTAGGGGACCTACCGTCCCTGTCCTATTGTTTCTTTTATATTTTTCTTATATGTATCCATGTATCCATAACTATGTTTTTACTTATACCTATTGTAAGCAATTGACAAATAAAAAAAAATAAATAAATAAAAAAAAAAAATAAAAGGCTTGGTGAGATGTTGGAGCATATTGTTGGAGCAATATGTTGACATTGTAAATTAATCATAGAATGCTTTAAAGCATTATGCAAATCTAAGTACTATTGCTGAAGTTTCAAAACTCTCTGTTAACAAATTATTATTGTGAACAACTCATAGAAATTTTTCCATAGTATTTTTACATATCCCAAATCATCTCAAAGTTTAAAAGTAATATATTCTGGATGGTTTATAATAAGATTTTTATGGTGATATGACACAATGAAATGGAAGTGGAGATAGTGAGAGAAACTGGATGAATAATCAATGCATAGCACAGACATGCAAGTAATTTGTGAAGCATCTGGACATTACAGAGAATATTGATGTTGAAATATGAGCCACTTAAAAACTGATGCTAATGGACTGCTACCGTAGAAGATATAGAGAAGATTAACAGATGTTTACCACTCTCTATGGGATCAGAAGAAACTTAGGATGATGTGGATAGAAAAACCACAGGATATGTTTAGGGATCATCACCAATATATTCCTCTCCCCACCCCCCATACACAGTCTACCATTGACAGACCTTCAGTGCAGGACAGATGAAGCATTGAAGAAGGACTAAAAAAAATCTAAAAAGCATCTTTTCATTCCACTTTGCACTTTCTTTCAATGTTCAGATGAAAATTTATTAAAATTCTATAAAAATTAAAACAAATGTTTTAAGTCCTGTGGTATTTAAGAGTCCCAATTTAATCTATTCAAATTGAATTATCTACATTGGTCTAATATCTGCATCAACATTATTTAGCTTAACATAGTATTATTTTTTAATGTGTGTAACTCTTATGAAATTTTTAAAATATTGCCAAAACTTTATAAAAACAAATTTAAAATGTAAAACATGGCTTCAATATTATTTAGTCAGAAATAAATAAAGGGCATTCTCAACTACATCTGTCTCATACTAAGAAAAATCATTGTTCTAATCAATGATGTAGCAAAATGAATGCAATCAGTTGGATGGAAAGCACTGCTGGAACAAAAGGACAAGCATAGACATTTATGTTTTCTTAACAAGAATAAAGGAACATTGGAATCTTCCTGATATTGAATCAGACCTTCAGACAATTTAGTTAAACATTGCACAGACTGGGAATGGTTTTCCAAATTTCAAACAGATGTCTGTCTCATGTATTAAAAATAAATAAAACAATGCATTACAACATCTAATCATAGTGGCATTCATTTTAGCAAAACATTTTAATTGAGTTCTGTGTAAGTAAGATCTGTCTGTTAGGTTATAACACTAAGCAAATCCGTTTGGCTATAAGCTTCCCTAAAAATAGTATCCATATTTTTCTGAAGCCAACATGGAATGTAAATATCCTCTAGTTTAAACCATTTTGACTGAAATGTCAGTATTGTAATATGTCATAAGGTTTTTAGATCTTACTGATTAAAGTATGCACTGTATAGTTACATCGAATGCTATTAAAATACTATTTATAAAGGGATATTATTTTATACAATTCAGCTAAGATCTATTCTAATGTCACTTGTAAAAACTATATTGTTATTCATATCCAATATACATTACAATGCTTATAAAAACTAGATTATTTGGGGGATAGCATTTCAGGAAGAAAGAATCCAAACAAGAATGGCTAATGCCACCAACTTATCAAAGAAATATAATCTATCATGTGTTGAGAATTCAATAATGGATTTGGTTACATTTTTTGAAGGTACAGTGAAACACAGATAAGTAAATCTAGACAAAACCTGACAATGTCAAGTTGAAATAGAGATTATATATCTGTTTATTGCTCTGATTCAGTAAGAGCATATATTTGAATTGAAACAGTATTAAGAATTATTTTAAGAACATTTTAAAGAGCTGTTATATACAGTATATGCTTATACACTACAGAGCACTGTGCCAAAGAAAATGTGTTTTTTATATGTACAGTGTTCATTTCTACTAATATTTCTTCCCTTAGTGTATTTAAGTATACAGGCTACATGATTTTTTTAAAACAAGTTTTTTATTTTATTCTACATATACACATTAATACATAAACAGTGCGGCACCTAAGCATCATACATTTGGGTGCAAACAAAAATAATAACATTAATCATATCTCTAATGTTAATACACATATTTGTATTATAATCTTTCATTATTTAATTATTCAATATTCCAATATGTTCTTCTAATGCCATCACCATATTATTTAAGTATGCATGATAATTTCATTATTCAATTCCTTCTTTCATTTTTATTTTTTTTAAAAAACCTCTCTTTTGGCAAGCAGTGTGGTTCCAAGGTTTTTACATTTCAGTACAAACATGACCATAGTTACATATTCATCTTTTTTGTTCAGTTTCATATCACATTATTACTTATTAATATTAAATTCATTAAACATATTTTATCCACTTTCAATTCTTATCTTAACTTACTTCATTTTTCTTGGGATATTCTCATATCTTACTTTACAATATTATCTAAGGTTCTTATTTAATTTCTATATTTATTGCACATATTACTTTTATCTGTCACATTTGCCATTTTAACAATCCTTGTTCTATTGATTCTAAAATTTATCCCCTTTAGTTGTCAAATCAAGCTTGCCACCTTCATTTTATATAACAATATTTTCCTATCTATTAAATATCAGATATACACATATTTTACGTCAGATTCTGCATGGTATTCTTTTCTCAATCACCTTAAATATCATCTATGTATTACAAAAATATTAATCTTGTCAATTAATTATAGAAACTGATATTAATCTTTCCATTATGATTCTCATAATTTTATACACCACTGATTATCAATTAACATTTTTAAAATAAATTCCCATTTCCATATCTATTCTGTTAAATTCCATATATAACAATAACAATAACAATATAACAATAATCATTAGAAAGAAGAAAAAAGAAAAAGAAAAGAAAAAAGGAAAAATATCAGTTCCAATCTTATCAATTTTCAAATACTTATTCTTATATATCACAACATATTACCTTGCAGAATCTCATTCTCTATTCTTTTTTACCTATTGTCTCTCACTCTCCTAACTATGTATGTAATTTCTTTTCATTCTTGGTTTTAAATAAATTTTATTAAATTTACAATTAAAAACATATCGACATTACATACACAAAAGGGAAAAAAACAAAAAAAGAACACTCGGTCTTGCAAACTGGAAAGAAAAGAGAAGAGGAGATGTAAAAGAAAGAAAGAAACAAAGGAAGAGAAAGAGAAAAAAGAAAAAAAAAGATGCGTTTAAAAACAGACAATATCCTTTTTGACAGTCTGCAAGATCCAATTCTCCTACCTTAATTTGAATACACACATCTTATCGATATCTATGCTTAAATTACCCATTGTCCATTAAGCAGTTTATCTCTGGACTAACCAATTATACCAAGAGTTCCAATTATCGTAAAATGTTGAAGCCTCTTTGTTTTTAAGTGCTATAGTTAATTTATCCATTTCTGCACAATCACATATTTTCTGGATGACCATTTGTTCTGTAGGTGCATAGGGTGATTTCCAACACTGGGCAAACGCTAATCTGGCTGCAGTTAGGATATGAATTGTTACATATTTCATCTTTTTGGGTAAATGTTTATCAGAGATCCCTAGTAGGAAGAACTCTGGTTTGTATTCGATTTGTTCTTTGGTTATCTCCTCCAACCATTTTCTGATTTTTGCCAATATTTCTGGGTTTCTTTGCAAGACCACCACATATGAAAGTAGGTTCCTTCTATGCTTTTACATTTCCAGCATTTTGGACTCGTGTTTGGGTTCATTTTCGCCAACCTCGAAGGGGGCAAGTGCCATCTATAAAACATTTTGTATGTATTTTCTTTATATGCTGCCGATTTTGTAATCTTAATATTTCTGTTCCAAATCTTTTCCCATTCTGATAATGTAATACTTCTTCCGACATTCCTGCTCCAGGCTATCATGTTCCCTTTGACTATCTCTTGTTCTAATTCTACTTCCAGTAAGTATTTATAGAATTTGGATATGTTCTTTTTGTTTGATCCTAGTAAAATTTTATCTAAATACTGCAGTTTGTTATAAATTCCAAAGTCTTTTATATCTTGTTTGTATCTGCTATGGATTTGTATATATAACCACTGATCAATTTTAAATCCCTGTTCCTGTAGTTCTTGTCGAGTTTTTAATTTTCCTTATGGATCTAATAAATCTTTATATTTAATCATTTTTGTTATGTCCAAATTATTGGGATGTACCATTGCCTCCATTATTGATAGCCAGATCGGAATTTTTAGATAGTGTTTTTTGCATATTTTTTCCAATTAATTAATAATGAGTCCCTAATGAGGTGTCTATGAAAGTAAGACTGCTTGGGTTTCCCCACTTCCCATAAGAAGGCATGCCACCCTCTCTGGAGGTCATGCCCTTCTAATGCTAAAATTCTTTTGTTAAGTAAGTTCACCCAATCTTTTATCCATAATAAGATAGCTGCCGAATAATATAATTCCCAATTTGGAAGGGCTAGACCCCCTCTACTTTTTGCATCTTGTAAGGCCTTTACATTGATCCTGGGTTTTTTCCCCTGCCAAATAAATTTAAGTGTGATCTTATTTAATTCTTCAAAAAATTTTTGGCAACTTAATTGGGATTGTCTGGAATAAATAAAGAAATTTTGGTAATATATTCATTTTAATCGAGGCAATCCTGCCCAATAAGGAAAGCTGCAACTTATTCCAGGATTCTAAATCTTTCTTTGTTTGTTGAAGTAGTTTATCATAATTGTTCTCTTTGAGTGATTTACCTTGTGGTGTTAACCATATTCCTAAATATTTGACCCTTTTGTTACCTGTATCCCCATCATTGTTTCTAATTCTTCCTTCTGGTTTTCTGTTAAATTTTTGGTCATTAATTTCGTCTTTTTCTATTGATTTTTAATCCTGCCACTGTGCCAAATTGTTCTAATTCTTTTATTAGATTATAACCTTTTTCCATGGGTTCCTCCAAAAGAAAAACCATATCGTCAGCAAACGCTTGTAGTTTATATTCTTCTGATTTGACCCTCACTCCTCTAATTTCAGAATTTTGTCTAACCCGTGTTAAGAGTGATTCTAGGGCAAAATGAAAAGAAGAGGTGAGAGAGGGCAGCCCTGTCTGACACCTTTTTCTATATTTATTGGATCTGTTTGTTCGCCATTGATTAGTATATTAGCCTGTTGTGTGTTGTAAATAGTTGTTATAATGTTTTCAAATTTGGTGCCAAGACTCATATTGTAAATTTTTGAATCAAAAGTGCCAATTTAAGTTATCAAATGCTTTCTCAGCATCTAAAAACATGAGTGCGGATTGTTTCTCCGGTGGGCTTCATAATATTCTAGGACATCGATAACGGTTCTTAAATTGTTCTTTATTTGTCGGGACGGAAGAAATCCATTTTGATCTTCGTGTATATATGGATTTAAAGCTTGTTTTACTCTATTAGCTATGATAGAAGTAAACAATTTATAATCGCATTTAAAAGTGAAATCGGTCTATAGTTGTTGATGTATCTATGATCTGCATCCTCCTTCGGGATTAGCGAAATCAGCGCCCCTCCACGAGTCCGGCATCTTGGCTGCCAGAAGTACCTCATTAAACACTTCCAGCATCAGTGGTCCTACTAGTTCCAATATTGCTTTATATAGTTCTGCCGGAATCCCATCTGGTCCTGGAGATTTGTTATTACTTTGATTCTCCATTGCTGACTTCAATTCAGACCATGTAATATCTTTATTCAATAACTCTATCCATTCCTCTCCAATTACCTTGTCATTCGTCTCCTCTAAATAAGTTCTTATTTTATCTTCATTAACTTCCTCCTTTTTATATAATCTTTGAAAATAGTTGTAAATGATATCTTTTTTCTTCTCTATCTCATGTTGTAAGACATCTTTCTCATCCATTAGTTGGTGTATCAATCTCTTTTCATTCTTGTTTGTTTCCTGTTTCTCTTTATTTTCTGGTCTTTTCTCTTAGTTAACTATTTTCACGTTCCACCCTTTCTTTCATTTTTCCCCTTTTTAATTATAAAACTTTTATTAATTTTGCTAATTTCAATTATTAGCTATTATTTCTTTTCAACACATTCAATTCCAGACTTTACTTATGCCTATTTAGTGCCAAAAGTCCAACAGTTTTCCAATTTAATTTCCAAGCTCAAATATTTTCCTCTGAGTTTCACCTCCAAAGTTCATTTCAATATTCAAAGCCAGTTTTATAAATTCCAATTTCTTTCCCTGTCTCTCTGATCGCTGCTTCTATAAACTTTCATCCAAAATAGTTCTTTGTTTCTTAATTCTGTGGTACCTTAATGTACATATATTTCACCTGGTTCACATTCCACTCACCACTTCACCACTCCAGCACAGTCTTAGTTTCCTGGAGGGCTTCCTGTCTTCATGGTGGCCATTTTTGACCACTGCTACAACTTGTCTTCAGAGAGGGTTTATCTTGTCAGGGAAGGGAGATGCAGCTCCCCTTGTCCCTCCAAGCAGTTCCCCCTTTCTTCACCACCCCTCCTGGGTGGTTCCGGTCCCAATTGGGACCCTCCAACAACTGAGCTTGGAGCGAAACCACACACGATCGCAGATTCCGCTCCGACCACGATGGAAGAGCAACTGGAAGTTCCAGGCTACATGATTTTTTTTAATGACATGTCGCATCAGTCAGTTTATCATTTCTCCAGCATATATATTTGATGCCTTCAGCTTTATTAGTTGTCCATTTATTATTGTTTATTAAATGCAATCTTACCTATTGCTATGCTTATTCAAAAAGTTCTTGTTCTTGCACTTCTGGCAGCCTCAATCATTGATATTTGGTGTTGTTGTAGTGTGCCTTTGATGTTGTCTCTCCATCTTCTAGGTCTGCCTCATGTTCTTTCTCCTCTTTCTCATGTTTTTTTTGGGTATAGAATCCCAAGATATTCTCTTCAGGTGAGCAAATCACTTAACTTGTTGTTTTTGTATTTAGTTTAAGATTGGTTCTGCTTCCCTTATGGTCTCATTTTTTTAAATTTTATCCCCTCTGGTCACTCCAGCAGTTTTGTTCAAACACAATTTTTGTGGTGACTAATTTTCACTTATGATTTATTGCAAGTAACCATATTTGGCACTAGTAACATAGGATAGAGATGAATATGCTCTGTATGAGATTTCTTGTTGCTCAGTACTTACTGACTTGTGTTGTTGGAGTGGGATTAGCTGCCCAATACTTGGTTAGCATTAATGTATTTTATGTTAATCTCTTCATCCATTTTTCCATCTTCAGTATCATTCCTAGATATATGAATTCTGATACTTGTTTTATTGTCTTCGCTATTACTGTGTTTAAGTTGTGCTTTTTATGATTGTCATTACTTCTATTTTCTCTTTGTTGATACTCATATTATTTATCTTGCATTCTTGGTTCATGGACATAAGATGTTGCAGTTCCTTGGCTGTATGTGCTATCAATACATGATAATGTGCAAAGAGTAGTTCAACCTATTAACTGCTTTGCTTTTATATATAGTAGGTAAATAATAGCTCAAATTGGTTGCAAATAGAGATAGAGGATTATAAATTTTGAGCCTGTTTCACAAGGTGGGGGAACTAATAATGTTCCAATATATTTATCAATATCCAATGGGGTGTAATATATGTATATCTGTGTTTGTCTTTTTAATGCACATTTTTTCTTTTATAATGTTTTGTGTAACTTTGTTTTGTTTTTGTATAATTTCTTTTTGTTTCTTTTTTTTAAAGTTTGCATTTTACCTTAATTTTTTGAATAAAATAAAAATATTTTTAAAAAGATAATTCACAGAGTTCTGTTTCCTCTAAAAATAGTAATTCACAATTAAGGCACTTGTGTGGGTTACATTCTGTTTCATTGTCTGTGCTTCATTTTATATAATGCAGCTGCTTGAGCAATTATTTTTCAAAGCATTATAATGGAACTGGTTAGACTTGAAGAGTTAGAGATACAGGTATTATTTTGATGTTGTTCTATGCCTCCCAACTGGAATAAGGAAAAACATTTATACAGCTAAAACATGACTTTATATACAAATTTATTATGGTTTGTCAACAGATACATGATACTTATTTATCAAAAAGGCCAGGGGTGGGATTCAAATTTTTTAACAACTGGTTCTGTGGGTATGGCTAAGTTGGTGGGCATGGCTTGGTGGTCATGTTATTGGCTGGGTGTGGCCAACTCAATATCACTCACATCGAGCGCGCATCTCCTCGCCTGGCCTCTCATGACTATGGGGATGCTGCAACAGTCATAAGTGTGAAAAATGATCCTAAGTCACTTTTTTCAGTGCCATTATAACTTTGAATGGTCACTCCACACAAGCAAAGTACCAGCAAAGGAGGGGGAAAAAAACTCTAGAGACGTTCCTGAGACAGGAAGTCTAGTCCTGCCAAGAATGTAATAAGGGTCAACAGAGAGGCAGTTTCTGTAAGCAACACTAAAATGTTTCCTTCCTGCTTTCTTTACAGGATTAGGCCAATAATTTCTTCTAACAACCGCTTCTCCAAACTACTTAGAATGTTAACAACCAGTTCCAGTGAATAGGTGCGAACTGATAGAATCCCACCCCTGAAACAGACTATATGCTTGTTACAAATCTTGATTACATCCTAGGAGTCACACAGGAACTTCAAAATGCAATTTTATTAGAGAAGCTATTGAAGAATTGCTATAATTCAAAGAAGTGAGAAAGCTCCACCTGCTAGAGAAATTCATTCTTTCTGTGGAGTAACAATTGCATCATTTTATTTACCCTAATATCTTAATTACACTGTTACCAAAATAAATTAAACAGAGACAGGGTAGAAAAGTTCCCTTGGCACAACCAAAATATTTTAATTTAATTCTTTAATAGCAAAGAAATTCAATTCTTCAATAAATTGTCACTTTCTATTGAACCAAGCATCATTTAGCTTCAGAATGGATCTGTTGCCTGTTGTATCTCCACTTTTCTTGCATATCACTCACATGTTCATGTAAAATTGGAGTGTTTCTCAGGACTCTAGATTTAATGATTGCCCATATATAACTAATTTTTCTTTAAAATAAAACGTGGCAATTAGGTTCAATGCTAAGAAAGAATTTTCCACTGGTTATCATGGAAAATACATGACAGAATCATAATAAACATTGGATAGTAATCTCTGAAAAGGAACAGTTCTGCAGGGAACCAGTTTTGTTTGTCAGATATCAGTATAGTAGCAGATTCTATTCAACTGACTGAATAATAACATTTTAGAAGAGATTATAATGTGTATTATGAATGATTTTATATTTGACACTGAAGATAACACAGCAATTTGTGAGCTAATCTCAATGAAGCAAAGAAAATATAGGAAGAAATGAATTTAGATGTTTAACTAAGATTTAGATAAATAATATTTTTTATGTTCTGCCTGGATATTTTACAATGTCCTAAAATTGTTACTATAGTTGTGTCAAAATCTTGAGTTAAACTAGTCCATATAAATTTCTAAGATCTTTTTCAACAACAGATTTTAATCCATATATAAAAAGCACAACAAAGAATGTTCTTTCTGCATCAACTCAGAAAGCTCAAATTGCCCAAGGAGCTGCTGATACAGTTCTACAGAGAAATTATTGAATCTGTCATCTGCACCTCTATAACTGTCTGGTTTGGTTCTGCAACCCAACAAGACAGACACAGACTCCAAAGAGTAATTAGGACTGCAGAAAAAACAATTACTACCAACCTGCCTTCAATCGAGGACCTGTATACTGCATGAGTCAAAAAGAGGGCTGTGAAAATATTTACAGACCCCTCACATCCCAGACATAAATTCCTTTCCTCAAAACGACGCTATAGAGCACTGCACACCAGAACAACTAGACACAAGGACAGTTTTTTCCCCAAATGCCATCACTTTGCTAAACAAATAATTCCCTCAACACTGTTCAACTATTTACAAAGTCTGCATTACTATTACTATTAACCTTCTCATCACTCCTTATCACCCATCCCCTCCCACTTGCGACTGTATGACTGTAACTTAGTCGCTTGTATCCTTACAATTTATATTGACTGTTTCCTAGTATGATTTGATTGCTTATTGTACCCTATGACTATTATTGTGTTGTACCTGATGAATCTTGATTCTTGACGAATGCATCTTTTATTTTATGTACACTGAAAGCATTTCCATCAAGACAAATTTCTTGTGTGTCCAATCACACTTGGTCAATAAAGAATTCTATTCTGTATTATATCACACTCTCTCATTAATTAAAAATGATTATGTCATAAATTATTATTAGGTGCTATATAGTATAGGCATTATAGATATAAATATATAACTGTCTTTTATTAAGATTGAAAGCTAAATCATTTTCATTCAAAATATTTGTGGCATTTTAACTTTAGAATTGTTATTTCAGCTTTTTTAAAAAGAGAAACATAAATGTGAACATAAACTTAAAGCTCATTATCTCTAAAATAATGAATTTGGGCATCCCATACGTAAAACTACCTAAATTACCTCTGCCTAATTTTACCATAGAAGACCTCCAAATATTTCCACTTAATCATAATTTAGATGACAACTAGGCAGATTTATTGTTTGTACATGGGGTCTAATTATATCAAATACATTTAATATATAAATGTATAATAATTAAATTTGGTTTTGTTTTGATATTGTCCAATTGTTTATTTTATCTATGGCTAGTTTTTTGGGAAAGCAGTCCCTAGCAATTAAGTATATTTGCCTGGTGGTGCATGGATAAGATATTAAACCTGGATTAAGGACATAATCCTTAAAGTAAGTCTATCCTTAGCCATAGTATATGACATACTCATTGTCTCTCAACTCCACTTATTTCCTAGGGTTGTTCTGGAGAAAAATTACTATATAATGTTATATATGTTGAGATCCAGGATGATCTAATAAACATAAACCTTAATAGTTTTAAAATCATGTTGATGCTACAAACATTTCTGTTTCAACTTAATCAGAACACTGCTATGGAATCTTAATTTCTAGAGAAGTAATCTGAGAACGTATATAATCTGAAATTATCCTACTATTTCTGTCTTTTAGATTAATATTCATAGCATTGTTAACTTTTCAGTAATTAAAGATATAGTTTCCATCAAGTCCAGCTGAACACTTCGTGACTTCATGACTATGTCATTAATTTTATTAGCAATAATATGAAAACAACAATACGTAATATAACTTTTTGGAATTTGTTTGATTTTTATTTCATTTGTAAGATAATTTTATTAAAGATTTTTTAAAAATGATTAAAAACTAATGGAATCTAATAGAAAGAAAAACAAAACAAAAAGTAAGAAATCAAAAAGAAAAGTCAATGTGCAAGAAAGGAAAAAAAGAAAAATAGAAAAGAAAAAAATATGAAAAAAGAAAAAGAAGTAGCTTTTGATCTTTACAGCTGTTTTAAGTACAATTATAAATTAACCCCTTATTCTACAGAAATTCTATTCTATTTCTATAATCTAGCCTGCCTAAACATCAAAAGTGAATCATACATTTTGTTCAGTTTTATGTAAAAGGTCTACAAGGGATTTCTAGTCAGTAATAAACACTGATATTGTCTGTTCTATGATCAAAGAACTCAATTGGTAGCTCTTTCAGTAGGTTCCATCATCTTCACCAATAATCCTCTATTAGGGTAATACCAAATCTTTCTATCTTTGTCCTATATTTTGTTTTCAATTGACATTTTACTCTGCAACACTAAATAAAATAAATAAAAAGCTTTTTTTCTTTGTCTGGTGGTCCATTGCTACTAGCAAGTTGTGTTGCTCAATCATGGCTTTTAGTTGCAGCTTGGCTCCGAGTAAATGGACGGCTATCATTTGTTAGGAAGCTAGGTTTCATTTGGGTGCCTGGTTGGGGTGTGTTTGAGCTGGAGGTATCAGGGGGATCTGTTTGTGCCCAGGTGTTTGCCTGGCTTGTGGTGTGGATATTTTTTTGTTTGTGAGTGCAGGCTTCCAAATAATTGACAGTCTGGTGGAATCATCTCTTCTATTCATGCTTTCAGGTCTTTCATCTTTTCAATCTCTATGCCTTCTCTGATAATTCTGTGGCTGGGGTTCCACCAGACTGTCAATTATTTGGAAGCCTCCACACCACAAGCCAGGCAAAAAGATATCAAGAGTATAAATCCTCCCTAGTCAAACAGGTTTAAGCTGCATTGAGCTTGTTCAATATGGTTAACCATGTATTAAAATAATCCTGTCAGTTTGTTTTTCTCTCTGTGACTATCTGTCATCACCAAATTTCAGTTTCATTCTCTCAATTTAATACAGTCTATATGAGGTTCAGCATGCACTAAATATATAAAGCTGTTTGAAAATGTAGTTTGATGATAGTCAAATTGGAAGTTGTAACAAATTATCATATTTAATTAAACTGATTTGAAAAATTGGGAGACCTTGTAGAAAATATATTTTTCCTCTAAAACTTAGTTTGAACTATTGAATTAAATTGAAACAAATTTCCTATTTAATCTATCTAGGTAGAATCAATGATTACAATGAAATTTGTGCACAATTCATATCTCCTTAATGGATGTAAGATATTTTAGTATCCTGTGGTATAGCATGCTTAACAATTAATGTACCTGCCATGTATATTGGAGACAATGTGCTCCACTTCACATTGTGCTCCACAAGGCAACAAGATGATGTGGTTTCTTCATTAAATTGATTTATGGCAGTCTGAGACTTTCATTCAACTATTACAATAGTTTAAAATAGTTTACATAGCTCAAATGAAGTTCCAAACAAAATTTCTGTACCTCTGATACAGACATAAAGCTGTGGTGGCAGTAAGCAGATCTTCTACAGTACATGTATGATTTTCTTTTTATAAGTAGTAAAGCAATTTATTGAACTTCTTTGAAGTATGTGATAAAAACAAGTTGTTAATGAGGTTCAGTTTCTAGAGGATCAAAATTCATGGTTGAGCTTTATCTGAATTTTAATGCAAAACCACTTCAGTTCACTAGAAGTATAGAGACCCGTGAGGAAACTTTTCTTTTGAAAACAACTTAACATTGATTTTCACTTAAGCATCCCTTTGTTTTGCACAGTCCTTCTACAAATCTTATATATTTATTTCCTCATTAAGATCTACCAAAATCATAGAAACATACATGGATAAGGGGTTTGAAAATGGGAAGTGCATGCAGTCTTGCACATGATTTCATGTTTTATTCTCTTCAGTTTCCCACTTGATCATTGGAAGAATTTAAGAAAAAAATCTAGTATATGTAATATATAATTTCTACTATATAGGTCACACTATTGCTTACTGCTACTTATCCCACTATCTTTTCACATTGGAAAAGATCTACACAGTTCAATATTAACTGATTTAGATTTAGATGTAACCTAAATATTTAGATTTCAATCTAAATATTTAGCTTAGTGTAATCTCTGTTTACATTAGTCAAGGAATCATATGTCCCTTTAATTAGTTGTGCTAGGATTGAAGCAATGCAATAATGAAACAAGTTAATTCAACTTTTTGATTCAATAAATCTATACAATTATTGGTTTGTATTGTTGCCTTCTGTGGTGCCATAGGCAAGGGAATGTTCTATTTCCTGTTTTCTAACTCTATCCTTTACTGACACTGAAGTTCATGTAAAAGCTTGAACAAAATTTATATCTAACAGCTGTGTCAGACATGTTATACAACAGATAAGCATTACATTCTAATTCCAAGAAATAAGCAATTTTAAGAATTACCTGGAATGACTTTTTATAAATGAAAAATGTCCAGCTTGCTTTTTCATTTGGAAATATATTCACCATCATTATGGGATGTGACAAGCGTCTGATATAGTAGGTTATTAAACGTCTTTTATTTCTATAGTAGTGAAAATAACATCCTGAAGAAAAAATCCCTATCCTAAATAATTATTGTATTGGCATTTCTTTTTACTTTATATGCATGCCTATGTAAGATTGAGGCATTATTTATGGAAAACACTTATTTCAAATTCTCAGAAAGTGAAATAAGACAAGCATGGCTTGAGCTGATTTGGAACAATGAGGCTCACTTAGCAAACTTATAGACAGCTACCCAAAGAAAGTCTCATTGAATACAATATTCTTACAGGAAAATTGGAGATAGTATTATAGCCTTAGTCGTTTACAGATCTCATGGATAATTTATTATCATGTTATATCAATATTTCTGTACGTGTTTTCTTCAGTTGTCTATTACAGTTATTTTCATGTAGATGCCCTATTTAAGCTATACTTTTCTTTCAAGATGGGTGAGAAAGAAGACAGAATGAAACTGATATGTGAACATACCAGATGGTTACACAATACTTATAGAACAGCTTACAGTAAAAATGATTAAAATACAAAATATAAACAACAAAATTATATAGATACATGAATAAATAATGCGCTCATAGAAACATTTAAATGGCTTTGATGTGATGGTTTGATTTGCAAGTCAGTTGATAGATTCACTTCATCAACATCAATAAATAAATCATTAAAGCAGTTTTGTGAAGCAAAATAAGGAAGGGGAACTTTGCAGCTTGTCTTTGGCTATCTTTTTTCTGTCATCCATTGATTTTTTTCAACATTAATAGTATAGTAGAGACCCCTGCCTCAAAACCAAGTGGCTGGTCAAGCTGGGTTAGCTTCACTTTGACTTCACAGAATATGCACATAGACATCTGATTCTATATCTAAAACTCATTTAGTGATTTTTCACAGTTATGATGGTGATGAAATGTAACTTGGGGACAAATTCCTACACTTATGATCTTCACAGATATGTAAAGCAAAGAAAAGCTGAAGATCATAAGCACACCACTGATTTCATTTTGTAAATGTTTCACTTAACAACTGTGTTGTTGGTCCCAATTGTGGTCATAAAATGAGGACTACCTACACTGATCATGTGGTCATTACACAGACTATTTCTGAATGATTAATCTGTGTTCCATTGGTTAAAGAAAATCCCAGAACTGCATTTCTGGGAAAGAATAATTCAGAATGTTGACATAACCTAATCTTAGAATGAAATCCCCCAGTTGCTTTTGTTCCCTTTTGAAAACTTTTGAGGTTTGAATTTCAGTTGGAATTTGTGCACATTATTTTGGTTGGTTTCAATGTATCAGCTTACGGAAATCAGTTTTTGAGACTGGATAGATTTTATTGTATTTTAACTTGATTTTAATTATTATTTGAGCACAGTGGTTTGCAGATAAATATAACAGGAGCTTGGGCGACAATAGGAAAGATATAGCTAAATTTTGTAAGCTTCTATTTCATTTTATTGGGAAAGATGTTCTTATATTCTTAGTTGCCATTTTGTAATGATTCAACCATCTCCCTGGCACAAGTACCGTATATACTCGAGTATAAGTCGACCGAATATAAGCCGAGGCACCTAATTTTACACAAAAAACTGGGAAAACTTATTGACTCGAGTATAAGCCGAGGGTGGGAAATGCAGCAGCTACTGGTAAATTTCAAAAATAAAAATAATTAATTTGGGAAACGATCTCACTATCTCACGTCGCCTCGGGAAGGGAAAGGCAAAGCGCTTTTTGCCTTTCCCTTCCCGGCTGGGCTGTTGGGAGTTGCTGCCGCCGGTGCGGCCCCAGTCCCACGTCGCCTCGGGAAGGAAGGCCACGGCTTGGAAGGCCGCCGCTGGAGCGAAGCTGCCGCAGCCGCTGCGCTAGCATCGGATCGGGCGTGCGGATGGTTCCGACCGAGCCCGAGCATCGTCTTTGGCGCCCGCCCAGTGCGCGGAGCTCCTGTACCGGGAGAAGGGAAGACACCCCCGGGCGGGGCAGGGAGAGAGCTTCTCCCGCCCGCCCCTCTTTCTGCACCCACCAGTGTCCCCGCAGGATGACCCCGCCCGCAGTCGCCGCGCTTGAAAGAGACGGGCCGGGGTGGGTAGAAAGGCGCCGGGCGCCCTTGGAGGAGAAGGTCCCGTGTTCGACTGTCTGCCCGCGGATGTCAGCGGAGCTTTGCCGCTGCTTCGTCCGGGGTCTCTGGGCAAACACGTCCACCCAGTGGGGCTTGTCACCTCCGGCACGCATAGCAGCGCTGCCCTCGGATTCCCTGTCCGGTTGCCCCCTTTTGAGGGTGATGGCAGTAAACTGTTCCCGTAGCAGCGGCTGCTCCGCTGACATCCGCGGGCAGACAGGCGAACTTGGGACCTTCTCCTCCAAGGCGCCCGGCACCTTTCTACCCACCCCGGCCCGTCTCTTTCAAGCGGCGGCGACTGCGGGCGGGGTCATCCTGCGGGGACACCGGTGGGCGCGGAAAGAGGGGCGGGTGGGAGAAGCTCCTCTCCTGCCCTGCCCGGGGGGTCTTCCCCTTCTCCCGGTACAGGAGCTCCGCGGCGCTGGGCGGGCGCCAAAGACGGCTCGGGGCTCGGTCGGAACCATCCGGTGCGCCCGATCCGATGCTAGCGCGCAGCGGCTGCGTGCAACTTCGCTCCAGTGGCGGCCTTCCAAGCCGTGGCCTTTCCCTTCCCGGCGGTGGGACTGGGGCCACGTCGGCGGCAGCGACTCCCAACAGCCCCAGCCGGAAGGGAAAGGCAAAAGCGCTTTTTGCCTTTCCCTTCCGAGCGGTGGGACTGGGGCGCCGCCGGCAGCGACTCCCAACAGCCCTAGCCGGAAGGGAAGGCAAAAGCGCTTTGCCTTTCCCTTCCCGAGGCGGCGGGATTGGGGCGCGCCGGCGGCAGCGACTCCCAACAGCCCCAGCTGGGAAGGAAAGGCAAAAGCGCTTTGCCTTTCCCTTCCCGGCGGCGGGACTGGGGCCGCTCCGGCGGCAGCGACTCCACACCATTTTTTTTTTCAGAGGGAATCTGACTCGAGTATAAGCCGAGGGGGATTTTTCAGCACAAAAAATGGGCTGAAAAACTTGGCTTATACTCGGTATATACGGTGAATAGAAAGTAGAGGTAAATCAGTATACAGGACATTTTTCTGTAAAAGAGGATCCTCCCAGTATTTTTCAGTATGATGTTAAAAAGCATGAGAGAAAGCCTCATTCTGCAAGATGATCAATCACATTAATACTTGCCTGGTTATCATAAAGGGACTTGTCTAAGCTATTGTTTTTTGAAATTTTTATTATTATTATTATTATTATTATTATTATTATTATTATTATTATTATTATTAGCCTTTAAGCAACACATTCTAGAAAATTAGTTTATATTGCTTAGTCATAAAATATGAAATGAAAAGTAAAAGAACTGTCGAATTTTCACTTCCTGTATTTCTAAATGAAGATTATCATTTAGAGCAAGTAAAATATTCAAAGCTAGATGTTAGAATGGAATGTATGCCTGTTCCTATTTTACCATAGAATACAATACATATAAAGGTCTTATTAAATAAAGCCAGGTTGTAACAAGACTTTTTTAATTCAAATTTTATTTTATTAAAAAAAAAAATACCCTAACCCAAACAATTAAAGAAAAACAAACTAAAACACAAAACAAGCAAGATATTTAAAAAGTGCATTTAAAAAAAATCCTAACACCTATACACATATTATCCCTCATAGTTGAATATTGATTAATATATCACTATAAAATTAATTTCCCACTCCTTGCAAAACAGGTCTAAAAGATTTTAAACTACCAAATCCATTTGCAAATTACTAACCTGTTATCTATATACTACATTAATGACAAAATAGTTAACAAGAAGAACAATAATAATAAAGAAATAAAAGATAAAAACCAGGATACAGTGGAAGAATGCAGTATTGCGGGCTAACTCTGCCCACTTTCAGGAGTTCGATCCTGACTTGCTGAAGGTTGACTCAGCATTCCATCCTTCCAAGCTTTGGCAAAAAAAATCAGAAAATAAAATACAGAATAAATAGTTAAGACCTTGTTGATGATCCAAACTCTGTCAAGGATCTTGGAGTACTCATCTCAAATGACCTAAGTGCTAGAGCCCACTGCAACTACATAGCCAAAAAGGCATTAAGAGTTGTTAACCTAATCTTACGTAGCTTTTTCTCTGGTAATATTGCACTAATAACTAGAGCATACAAAACCTTTGCTAGACCAATACTCGAATACAGCTTATCAGTCTGGAACCCACATTACGTATCTGATATTAACACAGTTGAGAAAGTCCAGAAATATTTCACAAGAAGAGTTCTCCACTCCTCTACTCGTTGCAAAATACCTTATGCCACCAGACTCGAAATTCTAGACCTAAAAAATCTAGAACTATGCCGTCTTCAGTCTGATCTAAGTATAGTATATAAAATTATACATTGCAATGCCCTACCTATCAATGAATACTTCATCTTCAACCATAACAACACTAGAGCAAACAATAGATACAAACTCAAGGTTAATTGCAACAAACTTGATTGCAGGAAATATGACTTCAGCAACAGAGTGGTCAATGTCTGGAATATTCTACCTGACTCTGTGATTTCTTCCCCAAACCCCAAAAACTTTAACCTTAGACTGTCTACTATTGACTTCACCCCTTTCCTAAGAGGTCTGTAGGGGACCTACCGTCCCTGTCCTATTGTTTCTTTTATATTTTTCTTATATGTATCCATGTACCCATAACTATGTTTTTACTTATACCTATTGTAAGCAATTGACAAATAAAAATAAATAAATAAATAAATAAATAAAATAAAAGGCTTGGTGAGATGTTGGAGCATATTGTTGGAGCAATATGTTGACATTGTAAATTAATCATAGAATGCTTTAAAGCATTATGCAAATCTAAGTACTATTGCTGAAGTTTCAAAACTCTCTGTTAACAAATTATTATTGTGAACAACTCATAGAAAATTTTCCATAGTATTTTTACATATCCCAAATCATCTCAAAGTTTAAAAGTAATATATTCTGGATGGTTTATAATAAGATTTTTATGGTGATATGACACAATGAAATGGAAGTGGAGATAGTGAGAGAAACTGGATGAATAATCAATGCATAGCACAGACATGCAAGTAATTTGTGAAGCATCTGGACATTACAGAGAATATTGATGTTGAAATATGAGCCACTTAAAAACTGATGCTAATGGACTGCTACCGTAGAAGATATAGAGAAGATTAACAGATGTTTACCACTCTCTATGGGATCAGAAGAAACTTAGGATGATGTGGATAGAAAAACCACAGGATATGTTTAGGGATCATCACCAATATATTTCTCTCCCCATACACAGTCTACCATTGACAGACCTTCAGTGCAGGACAGATGAAGCATTGAAGAAGGACTAAAAAAAATCTAAAAAGCATCTTTTCATTCCACTTTGCACTTTCTTTCAATGTTCAGATGAAAATTTATTAAAATTCTATAAAAATTAAAACAAATGTTTTAAGTCCCGTGGTATTTAAGAGTCCCAATTTAATCTATTCAAATTGAATTATCTACATTGGTCTAATATCTGCATCAACATTATTTAGCTTAACATAGTATTATTTTTTAATGTGTGTAACTCTTATGAAATTTTTAAAATATTGCCAAAACTTTATAAAAACAAATTTAAAATGTAAAACATGGCTTCAATATTATTTAGTCAGAAATAAATAAAGGGCATTCTCAACTACATCTGTCTCATACTAAGAAAAATCATTGTTCTAATCAATGATGTAGCAAAATGAATGCAATCAGTTGGATGGAAAGCACTGCTGGAACAAAAGGACAAGCATAGACATTTATGTTTTCTTAACAAGAATAAAGGAACATTGGAATCTTCCTGATATTGAATCAGACCTTCAGACAATTTAGTTAAACATTGCACAGACTGGGAATGGTTTTCCAAATTTCAAACAGATGTCTGTCTCATGTATTAAAAATAAATAAAACAATGCATTACAACATCTAATCATAGTGGCATTCATTTTAGCAAAACATTTTAATTGAGTTCTGTGTAAGTAAGATCTGTCTGTTAGGTTATAACACTAAGCAAATCCGTTTGGCTATAAGCTTCCCTAAAAATAGTATCCATATTTTTCTGAAACCAACATGGAATGTAAATATCCTCTAGTTTAAACCATTTTGACTGAAATGTCAGTATTGTAATATGTCATAAGGTTTTTAGATCTTACTGATTAAAGTATGCACTGTATAGTTACATCGAATGCTATTAAAATACTATTTATAAAGGGATATTATTTTATACAATTCACTAAGATCTATTCTAATGTCACTTGTAAAAACTATATTGTTATTCATATCCAATATACATTACAATGCTTATAAAAACTAGATTATTTGGGGGATAGCATTTCAGGAAGAAAGAATCCAAACAAGAATGGCTAATGCCACCAGCTTATCAAAGAAATATAATCTATCATGTGTTGAGAATTCAATAATGGATTTGGTTACATTTTTTGAAGGTACAGTGAAACACAGATAAGTAAATCTAGACAAAACCTGACAATGTCAAGTTGAAATAGAGATTATATATCTGTTTATTGCTCTGATTCAGTAAGAGCATATATTTGAATTGAAACAGTATTAAGAATTATTTTAAGAACATTTTAAAGAGCTGTTATATACAGTATATGCTTATACACTACAGAGCACTGTGCCAAAGAAAATGTGTTTTTTATATGTACAGTGTTCATTTCTACTAATATTTCTTCCCTTAGTGTATTTAAGTATACAGGCTACATGATTTTTTTAAAACAAGTTTTTTATTTTATTCTACATATACACATTAATACATAAACAGTGCGGCACCTAAGCATCATACATTTGGGTGCAAACAAAAATAATAACATTAATCATATCTCTAATGTTAATACACATATTTGTATTATAATCTTTCATTTAATTATTCAATATTCCAATATGTTCTTCTAATGCCATCACCATATTATTTAAGTATGCATGATAATTTCATTATTCAATTCCTTCTTTCATTTTTATTTTTTTTAAAAAACCTCTCTTTTGGCAAGCAGTGTGGTTCCAAGGTTTTTACATTTCAGTACAAACATGACCATAGTTACATATTCATCTTTTTTGTTCAGTTTCATATCACATTATTACTTATTAATATTAAATTCATTAAACATATTTTATCCACTTTCAATTCTTATCTTAACTTACTTCATTTTTCTTGGGATATTCTCATATCTTACTTTACAATATTATCTAAGGTTCTTATTTAATTTCTATATTTATTGCACATATTACTTTTATCTGTCACATTTGCCATTTTAACAATCCTTGTTCTATTGATTCTAAAATTTATCCCCTTTAGTTGTCAAATCAAGCTTGCCACCTTCATTTTATATAACAATATTTTCCTATCTATTAAATATCAGATATACACATATTTTACGTCAGATTCTGCATGGTATTCTTTTCTCAATCACCTTAAATATCATCTATGTATTACAAAAATATTAATCTTGTCAATTAATTATAGAAACTGATATTAATATTTCCATTATGATTCTCATAATTTTATACACCACTGATTATCAATTAACATTTTTAAAATAAATTCCCATTTCCATATCTATTCTGTTAAATTCCATATATAACAATAACAATATAACAATAATCATTAGAAAGAAGAAAAAAGAAAAAGAAAAGAAAAAAGGAAAAATATCAGTTCCAATCTTATCAATTTTCAAATACTTATTCTTATATATCACAACATATTACCTTGCAGAATCTCATTCTCTATTCTTTTTTACCCATTGTCTCTCACTCTCCTAACTATGTATGTAATTTCTTTTCATTCTTGTTTGTTTCCTGTTTCTCTTTATTTTCTGGTCTTTTCTCTTAGTTAACTATTTTCACGTTCCACCCTTTCTTTCATTTTTTCCCTTTTTAATTATAAAACTTTTATTAATTTTGCTAATTTCAATTATTAGCTATTATTTCTTTTCAACACATTCAATTCCAGACTTTACTTATGCCTATTTAGTGCCAAAAGTCCAACAGTTTTCCAATTTAATTTCCAAGCTCAAATATTTTCCTCTGAGTTTCACCTCCAAAGTTCATTTCAATATTCAAAGCCAGTTTTATAAATTCCAATTTCTTTCCCTGTCTCTCTGATCGCTGCTTCTATAAACTTTCATCCAAAATAGTTCTTTGTTTCTTAATTCTGTGGTACCTTAATGTACATATATTTCACCTGGTTCACACTCCACTCACCACTTCACCACTCCAGCACAGTCTTAGTTTCCTGGAGGGCTTCCTGTCTTCATGGTGGCCATTTTTGACCACTGCTACAACTTGTCTTCAGAGAGGGTTTATCTTGTCAGGGAAGGGAGATGCAGCTCCCCTTGACCCTCCAAGCAGTTCCCCCTTTCTTCACCACCCCTCCTGGGTGGTTCCGGTCCCAATTGGGACCCTCCAACAACTGAGCTTGGAGCGAAACCACACACGATCGCAGATTCCGCTCCGACCACGATGGAAGAGCAACTGGAAGTTCCAGGCTACATGATTTTTTTTAATGACATGTCGCATCAGTCAGTTTATCATTTCTCCAGCATATATATTTGATGCCTTCAGCTTTATTAATTGTCCATTTATTATTGTTTATTAAATGCAATCTTACCTATTGCTATGCTTATTCAAAAAGTTCTTGTTCTTGCACTTCTGGCAGCCTCAATCATTGATATTTGGTGTTGTTGTAGTGTGCCTTTGATGTTGTCTCTCCATCTTCTAGGTCTGCCTCATGTTCTTTCTCCTCTTTCTCATGTTTTTTTTTTTGGGTATAGAATCCCAAGATATTCTCTTCAGGTGAGCAAATCACTTAACTTGCTGTTTTTGTATTTAGTTTAAGATTGGTTCTGCTTCCCTTATGGTCTCATTTTTTTAAATTTTATCCCCTCTGGTCACTCCAGCAGTTTTGTTCAAACACAATTTTTGTGGTGACTAATTTTCACTTATGATTTATTGCAAGTAACCATATTTGGCACTAGTAACATAGGATAGAGATGAATATGCTCTGTATGAGATTTCTTGTTGCTCAGTACTTACTGACTTGTGTTGTTGGAGTGGGATTAGCTGCCCAATACTTGGTTAGCATTAATGTATTTTATGTTAATCTCTTCATCCATTTTTCCATCTTCAGTATCATTCCTAGATATATGAATTCTGATACTTGTTTTATTGTCTTCGCTATTACTGTGTTTAAGTTGTGCTTTTTTATGATTGTCATTACTTCTATTTTCTCTTTGTTGATACTCATATTATTTATCTTGCATTCTTGGTTCATGGACATAAGATGTTGCAGTTCCTTGGCTGTATGTGCTATCAATACATGATAATGTGCAAAGAGTAGTTCAACCTATTAACTGCTTTGCTTTTATATATAGTAGGTAAATAATAGCTCAAATTGGTTGCAAATAGAGATAGAGGATTATAAATTTTGAGCCTGTTTCACAAGGGGGGGAACTAATAATGTTCCAATATATTTATCAATATCCAATGGGGGTGTAATATATGTATATCTGTGTTTGTCTTTTTAATGCACATTTTTTCTTTTATAATGTTTTGTGTAACTTTGTTTTGTTTTTGTATAATTTCTTTTTGTTTCTTTTTTTTAAAGTTTGCATTTTACCTTAATTTTTTGAATAAAATAAAAATATTTTTAAAAAGATAATTCACAGAGTTCTGTTTCCTCTAAAAATAGTAATTCACAATTAAGGCACTTGTGTGGGTTACATTCTGTTTCATTGTCTGTGCTTCATTTTATATAATGCAGCTGCTTGAGCAATTATTTTTCAAAGCATTATAATGGAACTGGTTAGACTTGAAGAGTTAGAGATACAGGTATTATTTTGATGTTGTTCTATGCCTCCCAACTGGAATAAGGAAAAACATTTATACAGCTAAAATGTCTCTTAACATGACTTTATATACAAATTTATTATGGTTTGTCAACAGATACATGATACTTATTTATCAAACAGGCCAGGGGTGGGATTCAAATTTTTTAACAACTGGTTCTGTGGGTATGGCTAAGTTGGTGGGCATGGCTTGGTGGTCATGTTATTGGCTGGGTGTGGCCAACTCAATATCACTCACATCGAAGCGCGCATCTCCTCGCCTGGCCTCTCATGACTATGGGGATGCTGCAACAGTCATAAGTGTGAAAAATGATCCTAAGTCACTTTTTTCAGTGCCATTATAACTTTGAATGGTCACTCCACACAAGCAAAGTACCAGCAAAGGAGGGGGAAAAAAACTCTAGAGACGTTCCTGAGACAGGAAGTCTAGTCCTGCCAAGAATGTAATAAGGGTCAACAGAGAGGCAGTTTCTGTAAGCAACACTAAAATGTTTCCTTCCTGCTTTCCTTACAGGATTAGGCCAATAATTTCTTCTAACAACCGCTTCTCCAAACTACTTAGAATGTTAACAACCAGTTCCAGTGAATAGGTGCGAACTGATAGAATCCCACCCCTGAAACAGACTATATGCTTGTTACAAATCTTGATTACATCCTAGGAGTCACACAGGAACTTCAAAATGCAATTTTATTAGAGAAGCTATTGAAGAATTGCTATAATTCAAAGAAGTGAGAAAGCTCCACCTGCTAGAGAAATTCATTCTTTCTGTGGAGTAACAATTGCATCATTTTATTTACCCTAATATCTTAATTACACTGTTACCAAAATAAATTAAACAGAGACAGGGTAGAAAAGTTCCCTTGGCACAACCAAAATATTTTAATTTAATTCTTTAATAGCAAAGAAATTCAATTCTTCAATAAATTGTCACTTTCTATTGAACCAAGCATCATTTAGCTTCAGAATGGATCTGTTGCCTGTTGTATCTCCCACTTTTCTTGCATATCACTCACATGTTCATGTAAAATTGGAGTGTTTCTCAGGACTCTAGATTTAATGATTGCCCATATATAACTAATTTTTCTTTAAAATAAAACGTGGCAATTAGGTTCAATGCTAAGAAAGAATTTTCCACTGGTTATCATGGAAAATACATGACAGAATCATAATAAACATTGGATAGTAATCTCTGAAAAGGAACAGTTCTGCAGGGAACCAGTTTTGTTTGTCAGATATCAGTATAGTAGCAGATTCTATTCAACTGACTGAATAATAACATTTTAGAAGAGATTATAATGTGTATTATGAATGATTTTATATTTGACACTGAAGATAACACAGCAATTTGTGAGCTAATCTCAATGAAGCAAAGAAAATATAGGAAGAAATGAATTTAGATGTTTAACTAAGATTTAGATAAATAATATTTTTATGTTCTGCCTGGATATTTTACAATGTCCTAAAATTGTTACTATAGTTGTG
Source organism: Notechis scutatus (assembly GCF_049901735.1). Classification (NCBI taxonomy): domain Eukaryota; kingdom Metazoa; phylum Chordata; class Lepidosauria; order Squamata; family Elapidae; genus Notechis; species Notechis scutatus. The sequence goes on from NC_142013.1 coordinate 42,702,458, forward strand.
TCAAAATCTTGAGTTAAACTAGTCCATATAAATTTCTAAGATCTTTTTCAACAACAGATTTTAATCCATATATAAAAAGCACAACAAAGAATGTTCTTTCTGCATCAACTCAGAAAGCTCAAATTGCCCAAGGAGCTGCTGATACAGTTCTACAGAGAAATTATTGAATCTGTCATCTGCACCTCTATAACTGTCTGGTTTGGTTCTGCAACCCAACAAGACAGACACAGACTCCAAAGAGTAATTAGGACTGCAGAAAAAACAATTACTACCAACCTGCCTTCAATCGAGGACCTGTATACTGCATGAGTCAAAAAGAGGGCTGTGAAAATATTTACAGACCCCTCACATCCCAGACATAAATTCCTTTCCTCAAAACGACGCTATAGAGCACTGCACACCAGAACAACTAGACACAAGGACAGTTTTTTCCCAAATGCCATCACTTTGCTAAACAAATAATTCCCTCAACACTGTTCAACTATTTACAAAGTCTGCATTACTATTACTATTAACCTTCTCATCACTCCTTATCACCCATCCCCTCCCACTTGCGACTGTATGACTGTAACTTAGTCACTTGTATCCTTACAATTTATATTGACTGTTTCCTAGTATGATTTGATTGCTTATTGTACCCTATGACTATTATTGTGTTGTACCTGATGAATCTTGATTCTTGACGAATGCATCTTTTATTTTATGTACACTGAAAGCATTTCCATCAAGACAAATTTCTTGTGTGTCCAATCACACTTGGTCAATAAAGAATTCTATTCTGTATTATATCACACTCTCTCATTAATTAAAAATGATTATGTCATAAATTATTATTAGGTGCTATATAGTATAGGCATTATAGATATAAATATATAACTGTCTTTTATTAAGATTGAAAGCTAAATCATTTTCATTCAAAATATTTGTGGCATTTTAACTTTAGAATTGTTATTTCAGCTTTTTTAAAAAGAGAAACATAAATGTGAACATAAACTTAAAGCTCATTATCTCTAAAATAATGAATTTGGGCATCTCATACATAAAACTACCTAAATTACCTCTGCCTAATTTTACCATAGAAGACCTCCAAATATTTCCACTTAATCATAATTTAGATGACAACTAGGCAGATTTATTGTTTGTACATGGGGTCTAATTATATCAAATACATTTAATATATAAATGTATAATAATTAAATTTGGTTTTGTTTTGATATTGTCCAATTGTTTATTTTATCTATGGCTAGTTTTTTGGGAAAGCAGTCCCTAGCAATTAAGTATATTTGCCTGGTGGTGCATGGATAAGATATTAAACCTGGATTAAGGACATAATCCTTAAAGTAAGTCTATCCTTAGCCATAGTATATGACATACTCATTGTCTCTCAACTCCACTTATTTCCTAGGGTTGTTCTGGAGAAAAATTACTATATAATGCTATATATGTTGAGATCCAGGATGATCTAATAAACATAAACCTTAATAGTTTTAAAATCATGTTGATGCTACAAACATTTCTGTTTCAACTTAATCAGAACACTGCTATGGAATCTTAATTTCTAGAGAAGTAATCTGAGAACGTATATAATCTGAAATTATCCTACTATTTCTGTCTTTTAGATTAATATTCATAGCATTGTTAACTTTTCAGTAATTAAAGATATAGTTTCCATCAAGTCCAGCTGAACACTTGGTGACTTCATGACTATGTCATTAATTTTATTAGCAATAATATGAAAACAACAATACGTAATATAACTTTTTGGAATTTGTTTGATTTTTATTTCATTTGTAAGATAATTTTATTAAAGATTTTTTAAAAATGATTAAAAACTAATGGAATCTAATAGAAAGAAAAACAAAACAAAAAGTAAGAAATCAAAAAGAAAACTCAATGTGCAAGAAAGGAAAAAAAGAAAAATAGAAAAGAAAAAAATTTAAAAAAAGAAAAAGAAGTAGCTTTTGATCTTTACAGCTGTTTTAAGTACAATTATAAATTAACCCCTTATTCTACAGAAATTCTATTCTATTTCTATAATCTAGCCTGCCTAATCATCAAAAGTGAATCATACATTTTGTTCAGTTTTATGTAAAAGGTCTACAAGGGATTTCTAGTCAGTAATAAACACTGATATTGTCTGTTCTATGATCAAAGAACTCAATTTAGCTCTTTCAGTAGGTTCCATCATCTTCACCAATAATCCCTCTATTAGGGGTAATACCAAATCTTTCTATCTTTGTCCATATATTTTGTTTTCAATCTGACATTTTACTCTGCAACACTAAATAAAATAAATAAAAAGCTTTTTATTTTCTGGTGGTCCATGAAATACTAGCCAGTCCAACTCTGCTCAATCATGGCTGTCAATATCAGCCATGATTGATGACTGCTGGATTTCCAACAGTTAATTTATTTACTACACATCATTGAAACAAGAAATTCACTACTGTTTTACATCAAAGAGTAATCAATTGTCTATATTAACATTTATTGTTTCTTTACTATAAAAAGAAAATTTACTATAAAAGGAAAATAACCATATAATGAGAACAGTAAGAATTGATAAATATATCATTACCTACATATTATCTACATATTGAAAAGCTACATTATATAGTAAATAAAATGAAATATCTAACTTCTAACTAAAGTAACTGATCTACTTTACTTGATATTAGTTCATTGTGTTTTGTATATATTATTTTATTTCTACAGCTCTTTTATGCTTATTGCTTGTAATGTTCATTAATACTAGTGTTCATTAATTTGGATTAAATTGTTATTTATGTTATGTTTTAATATTTATTTTAATGCATTTCCCCATTTGACATGATTAATAAATAGTATAATTAAACATTATAAATCACAACTCCATTTTTTTTAAAAAAATATTCAAAACTAGCTTTTAAGAATGTAAAAATTCAATTGTTAATTCAATTGCTCTCTGTGTGTATACAGGAATGTCTGATCTGATTATTTAAGATTAATTATAAATATAATTTCCAAATAGAATGTTTGAATAGCCTTGTAGTTATATGATTTTTCAAGAGTGTTTGTTTATCCACTTTGGCTTAGAAAATTACTTAGAAGGAAAAAAACAAAAAACAAAACAAAATGCCTTTAATTTACTTTTTTCTTATTTATAGTCTTCTTTTGTTATCTCTGTCTTTCATTCCTTGTTTAGTATTCATTTATTGTAAAATCCATTCTCATCCATCTTTTTAGTCCAAGACCAACTGAATTAATTCAAAATTAACCTCTCTAGACTACTTCTATTGACTTATTTCATTCAATTTTAAATTAATTATGCATCTAGAACTGTGATTTTCCACAAGGAAAAATCAAGTGTTACATGGAAGAATGCCAGTTGGATTCTTGTAGAAAAAAATTCAGTGTAACTTGATTATGCTAGTATAAATCACTTTTGTCTATTGAAAATTTCCAGTTTAAGGTGTACTCATTATTTTCAATTAACATAGAAGAGACTTTTATCTCTTAGTATATGCCTGCCTGTTTTCAGCATCTCAACCCCAATTGCCTTCACTCTGCCAATTATTCTTTTCCATTAGTTATTAGCATTATCATAATTGCTGAAAAACCCACCTGTTCTGCTGCTATAAATACTTCATTCCACTCTGTTCATATGGCACTTTTTTCTTGGTATTGTGCTGGGTTGCAACTTCCAGAAAATAATTTTATGATTTACCATATGACTTTATATGAATTTTAGGAATATAATTGCTATTATCCATTTTTAAAAACAAGCAGTTACTGCTTGGTGACCATTATAACTGATTACCAAGAGATCATCACAAACAGAATTCCTTATCCATACTCTGTCATTACCTCAGATGTTATGTTTAACAATGCAATTCATTGTGAACATAGCAAGATGACAAGGTTTTTGAATATAGAGACTAAAGTCAGGACTCTTTGGCTAATCTGTATTGAGGATAAAATGCTTCAAGTTTCTTGGCATGCTAACTGACTAGCATTCCTTAACCACAAGTTAGTGATTTTTCTCTGGAAGCTGCATCAGTGATTTCCCCATTGCTTTAAATCAGCCAGCTGTATTGACCAGTTGCAAGTGAGGAAATAGCAATCAGAAGGTTTAACAGCTGGATAGCCTTTTCCATTGCACAAATAATAAACAATCAGTATTCATTAGAGATTCCATTAAAGCTGCCAGTAAATTGAAATAGCTAATCGGGTTTTATTGTACATTTAAACTTATTTGGTATAAATAAGAGAAAAAGAAGCATACTATCCTATCATATATACCATACAGGAAATACAATGATGGGTTGACAAGGAATAATGACAGAATAATCTATACATTAAAAATATATAGCAGCATTAATCAGTGAATGAAAAAATAATACAAAAATATTGTTCAGAATTCTTGATGCATTGTATAAAATGAAAATCAGAACTAGAAGGTAAATCTCTTAGGTCTGTTTTTCTTTTTCTTTTTTGAAAAAGTTTTATTGTTTTTGTAGACAAACATAAACAAACACAACATAAAAACATCAAGCCATCTTCCACATATGTACATACAGTGTGTTGGTTGGTTTACAAATTATTTTGTGCCTCCACTTCATAGTCATCATTTACAATTACTTGTATATATTCTCATATTATCTATCAAATATTCCTAAGTACATTGATATTATTATTAATCAATCATTTGACTATATTATTTTTCATTCATGTTTTGCAAGATCATCCATATTTTAATTGATTTATTTTATGACAATTCATATTATCATCCCAAATCTATCCTATAATTATATTATGATTATGCTAAAAATAATACATCTTTATATATTCTTTATATTCTAAAAATCTACATATTTCATTACCATGTTTTATTGTCTAACCATTGATAAAATAAATCCCAAATCTTATAAAATTGTTTATCTTCTTGTTCTCTGATTTCAAATGTCAATCTACTCATTGCAGCACATTCCATTATTTCCTCCTGTGTTGGTATTTTCTCATTTTTCCAGTTTTTAGCAAATACAATCCTAGCTGCTGTTAATACATTTACAATCAAATATTTCAATTCCTTACTGTATGTTTTGGGTAAGATTCCCAATAAAAATATCTCTGGTTTCAAGTCTATGTGGTTTTTTTTGTCATTTTTTCTAATATTTTCTGTAACTCTTTTTCAAGTCCCCTATACTCATCCTCTGATGTCTTAGAGGCTAATCTTTTTGTAACATTTCTTTTCCTTGTGTAGTCTATTATCAAGCCTCTAGCATATGCCTTCATTGTATCTCATACATTCTGCATTGATGTGTCTTCCTTTTTGTTTTCTTTAAAAAAAAAAAGCCAGTTCTTTCTCCATTTTCTGTATAAAGTCTTTTTCTTTTAGTATAGTGTTATTTAACATCCATCTAGATCTTCTTCTTTGTCCTTTCCATTTAATTATCATTGGATTATGGTCTGCCCAGGTACCTGTTTCAATATCTATTTCTTGGAGATTAGAGATCAATTCTGTTGACATCCATATCATATCTATTCTGGACCATGATGAATGTCTATTTGAATAGAAGGTATATTGTTTGGTCTTAGCGTTTCTTTCTCTCCATGCATCTTTAAAATTAATTTCATCTATCATTTTAAAAAAGGATCTAGGGAGAGTCTTTCTGCTTTGCTTTGCTTTTTTCTGTGTTGTTTAGTCCAATTTATTGTCTCACTTTTCCCCTCCCTTTCCAAACAAAATGTAATAAAAAATAATTAAAAATGAAGAAAAGACTTAAAAGAAAAAACAAAGCTGAAAGGGAATCTCTAACATAGACTATTATAAAGCCAAAAATAGGAAAAAGACAAAAAAAGAAAAAGTAAGATAAAAAAGAAAACTAGTCCAGTTTAAAAGTAAAAAAATCATACATTAAAAGTCTGGCAATAAAAAAAAGAAATATTAATTTTGACTTCCTGTTTAAAATTGCCATTTAGCCACTTCTGTCTTAGATTTTACAAATTCTTTCTTTTCCTTAGGGTGTTCTTTCAAGTCTTAAAATAAAGGAAAACTCTCACCAAATCAGCACACTTTCTCTTTCCATTCTCTTCCATTTCTCAACTTCAACATTCTCAACTTTAATGGCTGCCTCTTTGCCACTGGCAAAAAGAGCTTCTCCTGGATCTACCAGGGACTTTGCGGTCTCCCTGGGATTGACTGGATGCACTCTTTACATTCACCATCTCTTCAGGACGGTTTAGATCTGTTTGGACCGTCCAGAAGCAAAGATATTGGTGGTAATCTCCGATCTTCAAGATCTCACACCGTATCGTCGCGACGCCAGCGACGCCTCCTCTTAGGTCTATTTTTCTTTTCTTTTTTTTGAAAATTTTATTGATTTTTAAAAACAAACATAAACAAACAAAACATAAAACATAAAAACATAAAACATATTTTTTGAAAGCAGCTTGATCCCGGGTTACATCTCTTCGTACAGACACAAATTCAAGTTCATGCTCATTTTTATATACCATTCCATATCTTATTACCATTCTACATTTTCTATATAGCTTCTCCCCTCTTTTAACTTTCTTAATTTTATTTTATTTATTTCATCTCAATTCAGATCATTATACTTATATTCTTTGTCTGTCCTGTTTCAGCTGTCTATTATCTTTTCTCATTAAACAAAATTTCTCCTGTAATCACTGATTGGAGTATGACGCCTTTATATCTTTCCCCTAAAATTATAACACTTAATATAATACATAACTTCCATTCGGATTCTGCTTGGCACATTCTAAAACTACACACTGTATTTTAAAAAAAGAGAAAATTATGAATATATAATATAATTAATACAACAATCCATACCAATTCAACTCTATCATTAATATTAATATTCATTTAAATCTTAAACATTTTACACATTGCTTTTCAAATAGATATCATACTTCTATGGGAACACTTATAAACTTTCCATAATTACTTCCCCCCCACTTCACTTATATTTTATAAAACATTGAGTAGTTAAAATTTTCCCATTCCTTCCTAATTCAATTCTCTCATTTATTTCATTTCATTTATTTTGTTCACAAAAGTTTCTTAGGTCTGTTTTTCTGATGCATTGATAAACCTGTTTAAGGTTCGTATGTTCACCACCAGCGAACCTCTTGACAACAAAAGTGCAGCCCACTTCTGACTATACTTTTGGTAACTCATGCCTTAGTCACCCCCAACTTGGATGTGTTATGTTCAGAACTGTCCTTGGAAAACATTCAAATTGAAATTGGTCCAGAATGTGGTGGCACTTACTGTGCTGTATGTTTCATGCTACACTCATATAAGACTATTGCCTCATAAACTGCACTACCTTCCAATGAGCTTCTAGGTGTAATTCAAGGTTCTGGCTTTGTAGCTTTTTCATAGGATGGCATAGATTATTTGTGGGACCATTCTCCTCATATTTGTTTTGTTTTCCCCACAAGAAATGACATAATCAAAAGGCTTAACATCTATTGTATTATGTCAAGTGTGAGGTCTAGCAGATATTCCTTCTCTCTTAACCCACAGCCCTATGGACAGCTTCCCTCTAACTTTGCTTAACTTTTTTGAGGTGCTAAAACTTAGTTATTTCATTAAACATTTGGGGCAGGGAATTAGATGTTTTTTTTTGTTTGTTACATTTGTGTTTTAACTGATAGTATATATTTGGATTGCTGGAACATAATATATTAATTGAAAGTGGTTATATTTTTTTCAATTAATTGAGTTGTTTTCTTTTCTGTTGTTTAATTTCTTCTTAGTTACCCAGACTCACAGTAGTAAGATGGGCAGCTATATAAATGAAATAATTAATGAAATAAATAAACCCCTACATCAGATGTTGGTCCATATTAATAGAACTATTAAGTAGAAAATATGAATAATTTGAGCGTTATCTCATTTTTGTGTTTGTCTCTCTGTCTCTGTCTGTCTGTCTGTCTGTCTGTCTGTCTCTCTTTCTCTCTCTCTCTCTCTGTGTGTTTTTACTGCATTTTGATTCTCTGATTCTCTTGAAAATGATGTCAAATCATTCTGATGATTCCTAAAATAATGACAGCTATGCAAAAATTTCTCATAAAGAAACTTCTTCCATGTTGGTAAACACTAAAAATTCCATACTCAGTAAGCAAACAAACTCCATAAACAATATTCAGTCCAGCAGCTTCTAATCTATATGTGAAATAAAGATGAGACCAAAAAATTCAATACATAGGCGCAATATGAAATAGAACCAAATATACTGACATTGCCATTATTTTGAACAAATTGATTCAAAGTGACTAAAAAGATTATAGAAGTACTGTATGTCAGTTACAGACAGTTTATTGGTAGGTACTGTTCAAAGTTGAATGCTAAAAGTGAAAGATATTCTATATCTATTGACTCTGGCACTTTAATTATGACATAGAACTACCAGAGACATCATTTCTGGTATTTGACAACTACATAAAATGACTAGGCAGAAAATTGGCAGGGCTTTGTAGGCATTAGTCTGGCAGCAGCATTTGTAATTGTAGACATGAAAATAACCTTGGTTGCATTTCACCTGTGCTTATACAGTGAAGGTTCTGTTTTATTCCTGCTTGCTTTTCTGGACAAAAGTTTTAAGTCAATAAATCAAATAGCTAGGTGAGTTAGAGCAAACTTGTAAAACCTTCCAGCAATATTGACCTCACAATTTCTGGGATCAATGTTCCTCATATTATGTTATTCCAATAGCTGCTGTTTCTTTCTAAGTTTGCAGAATAAATGCAAGGAACAAAAAAAATATATGCAGATAATCCCAAAGATGCTTTTTCCAAGAGGCAACAGGACTGCAGCCTTCAGCTCCATGGGATAGGGTTCTCATTACTAGCAAAAGTTTGCCTGTCAGCAAAGAACAAAAACAGAAAGAACACAAACACATCAAGGAAGCCCTCAGAATTTGTAGTTATCCTAACTGAGCCTTCAAATCCACAAAAATGATCCAGCAGGAGTTCCTTCAATGCAGACAAAAAAGAAAATAACAAATGGAGCAACATTTTGATTTCAAATATTGCAGGAATATCTGAAAATCTCAGGAGGATTTTCAGCCAACACAATATACAAGCACAACCTTGTATTTAAACCCAGGATTACATTAATGCAGAAGCTTGGGTACCCAAAGGACAAAACACACAGACACAACCTGAGCAATGTGATATATACAGTACAATGCAGTAAGACATGTGCCGACTTGTACATTGGGGAAACAAAACAACCACTTCATAAATGCATGGCACCACACAGTATCTTGGATGAGAAATGAACATTTTCAAAGAAAAAAAAAACCAAGAAAGTCCAGTGGCTTTTCAGAAAAAAACCACCTTTAGGGCAACCATGACCTGGGTGGTTGAGAATCTTCATAGACATTTGCAGATAATATTATAGCAAGACATACGAATATCTCTTGTATTTCATACTCAGTATTTGTTACTGCAATGAACAGTCCATATCTTCCATGTGTAAATCATAGTAAGGAATTCATATTGAAAATCTTGTTTGTTCTGATATTGATTTGGGTTACAATAATTGATGAGTAAATTAAAGATTCCAAGGATCATTCCAATAAAAATTCTCAACTATGATTTAACATAATTAATATCCTTAATTATGATATTAATCTATAGTTTAACTGATACATCTATTCTCAATGCCTGTAATATGGTACTTACTTAATATTTCCTCAATTCACGATCATAAACAAGAAAAAAAGTCAATTCAGAGCAAATATTATTGCCAGAACTTCCAGACATACATTAATCTCTTATTAAAATCTGTCATCTGGATATGTGGGAATTTTAAATAGTTATAGATTGTTCATTCAATAAGTATCACATGATATCCTGATCAGATTTATTCTTATTTTCATATAATTAAAGACATTCTCTGTACAATTAGTTTATAAATCCATAAATACATTATCAAGTGATCTAGAAACTACAATGTGAAATATAAAATCAATTGCTTTCATGGAAAATTATTTTGTTAATTAGGAACAACTTATGTATATTAGAATTTCTGGGACTTGCTAAATATTTGTAGATTTGGTTCTTCACAGATGCAGCTAATAGCTTTATAACTCAAAATATATTTCAAAGACAAATGAGGACCCTGTATTTAAAATCATTTGCCCATTGATTTGCATAAACTTAGAAAATCAAAAGGGATAGTTTAGCACATCAAGTCCAGTCATCCAGTTGAGTTTCCGGTTCAATCACTCCAGAGGGATGTCTGCCTAGCCTCTGCTGGAATGCATCCAATAAAACAGAGCCTCTCTGTTGAACTGTCTAACTCTTCTAACAGGAAGTTTTTCATCCTCTATCAAATTCTATGTTTTTTTAAATTCAAATCCATTATTCCTTGTCCAGAATTTTAGACTAAGAGTTAACAAGTTATGACCTTTTTCTATGAAATATTTTTCACAAATTATTATTATTATATGTATTAGTATTATCACATCTGCCTTTAGTTAATTTTTCCAAAGCCAAATATTCTTAGTTAAATCTGTCTTTATATGAATCAGTTCCAGTTTCTCTGAATCCTTCTTAAATGAAGTGCCCATAATTAAAGATAGTATTATTTTTTGAAAATTGATTAAAAATTGCTTTAAAATGCTTAAAAAGCATTTTCTTGTAATTGATCCCTTGTTTTCAAGTTTTTTAAATTAATCTGCTTAGAATAAAATCTAAGATGTTCCTAAGTGTTGGTATCAAACTGACTGGCTGTACTATACTGAATTTTCTATTTCCCCCCCTCTATTTTAAAGATAACACTTGCTATGCATCAGTCATCTGGCACTCTTTCACTGTTCAAAATTTTTAAAAGTTCAAATATAAATGTCTTCTAACACAATCAGCTAGTTTATTTATTCTATAGTATGAAATATGACATTTCCATCTGTTTCTGGATATCTGAAATAATTAAAAGGAGAGAAATATTCCCTGATCATGTACATAATTAATTATATACTTTTAATAATGATTAATTTGTCTAGTCCTAAGAATTTGAGAAATATACATAGAATGATTAAGATAGGATAGGATAATATTCTAAAACATTGTTTGGCTGTTTTATTGCATGCAACATAGACTGTAAAATACTACTTTTTGTTCCTAAACTTGTGATTTTTCTACTCATAAGTAAAAAGAATATGTGTGCAAAGACATTGTACAAATGTATTAATATAAATATCCTTAATTCCTTATTTACCCACTAAAAGTGGCCAATCAATTACAAAGTTAATATCTGGCAAATTAAAATCCCGAAATGCCTATACCGTATTTCTCCAACAATACGGCCTCCACCAATAGGAAGCCCCACCATGTTTTATTGGCATAAAATCAAATTAAGCCCCTCCCCCCAAATTAAGGCCCATATTAAACATGCAAAATGGGGGAATGGCGGGGGGCTTGCCGTTAGGAAGTACTTTTGTTGCATGCCCGGATATGGTGGTGCCTGCGTTGGTGGGGCACTTCATATCGGGAGACCTTTCGCCACCGTTGCTTTCCCTTCTCCCTTGCTGCTGCGGCATTAGAGCAATGCTGCGGCATTTGGAGCAGTGACGTGTGGCTAGCCAGGGCTCCTCCCTGCAACCAGAGCCCTGCGGAGACACTTGGCTTCAGGTGCTCCTGTCGCTGCCTTCCCTTTGCCTTCGAAGGTAAAGCCAATTATTTTAAAAATGACACCCTACTACAACAAAGCTTACCCTACCCGAGAGGGCAGCCCAACCCCACGTGGAGAGGCAAATCTCCCGGGGCCGCAGCGCAGGATCGGCCCACTTCGGGAGAAACGCCCAGCCACCATCCCTGCCTGGCGCTGGGCAGAGCGCGAAGAGCTTTGCCTGGGCGCCCAGCGCAGCTGACAGGTGGGCCCTCCTGCCCGGCGGCAGAGCTCTCACCAAGGCAGCGGCGCTTCCCGCCAGGCCCTCTGCTCATCCCGCCAGGGCACGCGCCAGAGCCGTGCGGGCTGGGCAGAACTGGGAAAGCAAGCCGCGGGCAAATACCCGAACAAAGCTGAATACCATACATGTAAATACCCGTGAAAACTTAAGAAAACATATATATATATATATATATATATATATATATATATATATATATATATATATATATATATATATATATATATATATAAATGTTATGTCCCACCTTCTAAAATAAACAGTTAAGGCTGAAAGCAGCAGTCCTTGTAAAGAAAGGCAGCAAACAGGAAAATGTTATGTCCCACCTTTTAAAGTAAACAGATAAGGCTGAAAGCAACAGTCCTTGTAAAGAAAGGCAGCAAACAGGAATTTTCACAGATAGCTCCCCAAACTAAGTAAAACTGTCACTCAAACTAAAAAGACACAGAACTCTATCAGCTCAAAGACATTCTCTGTACAATTAGTTTATAAATCCATAAATACATTATCAAGTGATCTAGAAACTACAATGTGAAATATAAAATCAATTGCTTTCATGGAAAATTATTTTGTTAATTAGGAACAACTTATGTATATTAGAATTTCTGGGACTTGCTAAATATTTGTAGATTTGGTTCTTCACAGATGCAGCTAATAGCTTTATAACTCAAAATATATTTCAAAGACAAATGAGGACCCTGTATTTAAAATCATTTGCCCATTGATTTGCATAAACTTAGAAAATCAAAAGGGATAGTTTAGCACATCAAGTCCAGTCATCCAGTTCAGTTTCCGGTTCAATCACTCCAGAGGGATGTCTGCCTAGCCTCTGCTGGAATGCATCCAATAAAACAGAGCCTCTCTGTTGAACTGTCTAACTCTTCTAACAGGAAGTTTTTCATCCTCTATCAAATTCTATGTTTTTTTAAATTCAAATCCATTATTCCTTGTCCAGAATTTTAGACTAAGAGTTAACAAGTTATGACCTTTTTCTATGAAATATTTTTCACAAATTATTATTATTATATGTATTAGTATTATCACATCTGCCTTTAGTTAATTTTTCCAAAGCCAAATATTCTTAGTTAAATCTGTCTTTATATGAATCAGTTCCAGTTTCTCTGAATCCTTCTTAAATGAAGTGCCCATAATTAAAGATAGTATTATTTTTGAAAATTGATTAAAATTGCTTTAAAATGCTTAAAAAGCATTTTCTTGTAATTGATCCCTTGTTTTCAAGTTTTTTAAATTAATCTGCTTAGAATAAAATCTAAGATGTTCCTAAGTGTTGGTATCAAACTGACTGGCTGTACTATACTGAATTTTCTATTTCCCCCTCTATTTTAAAGATAACACTTGCTATGCATCAGTCATCTGGCACTCTTTCACTGTTCAAAATTTTTAAAAGTTCAAATATAAATGTCTTCTAACACCATCAGCTAGTTTATTTATTCTATAGTATGAAATATGACATTTCCATCTGTTTCTGGATATCTGAAATAATTAAAAGGAGAGAAATATTCCCTGATCATGTACATAATTAATTATATACTTTTAATAATGATTAATTTATCTAGTCCTAAGAATTTGAGAAATATACATAGAATGATTAAGATAGGATAGGATAATATTCTAAAACATTGTTTGGCTGTTTTATTGCATGCAACATAGACTGTAAAATACTACTTTTTGTTCCTAAACTTGTGATTTTTCTACTCATAAGTAAAAAGAATATGTGTGCAAAGACATTGTACAAATGTATTAATATAAATATCCTTAATTCCTTATTTACCCACTAAAAGTGGCCAATCAATTACAAAGTTAATATCTGGCAAATTAAAATCCCAAATGCCTATACCGTATTTCTCCAACAATACGGCCTCCACCAATAGGAAGCCCCACCATGTTTTATTGGCATAAAATCAAATTAAGCCCTCCCCCAAATTAAGGCCCATATTAAACATGCAAAATGGGGGGAATGGCGGGGGCTTGCCGTTAGGGAAGTACTTTTGTTGCATGCCCGGATATGGTGGTGCCTGCGTTGGTGGGGCACTTCATCGGGAGACCTTTCGCCACCGTTGCTTTCCCTTCTCCCTTGCTGCTGCGGCATTAGAGCAATGCTGCGGCATTTGGAGCAGTGACGTGTGGCTAGCCAGGGCTCCTCCCTGCAACCAGAGCCCTGCGGAGACACTTGGCTTCAGGTGCTCCTGTCGCTGCCTTCCCTTTGCCTTCGAAGGTAAAGCCAATTATTTTAAAAATGACACCCTACTACAACAAAGCTTACCCTACCCGAGAGGGCAGCCCAACCCACGTGGAGAGGCAAATCTCCGGGCCGCAGCGCAGGATCGCCCACCTCGGGAGAAACGCCCAGCCACCATCCCTGCCTGGCGCTGGGCAGAGCGCAAGAGCTTTGCCTGGGGCACCCAGCGCAGCTGACAGGTGGGCCCTCCTGCCCGGCGGCAGAGCTCTCACCAAGGCAGCGAGCGCTTCCCGCCAGGCCCTCTGCTCATCCCGCCAGGTCCGCGCCAGAGCCGTGCGGGCTGGGCAGAACTGGGAAAGCAAGCCGCGGGCAAATACCCGAACAAAGCTGAATACCATACATGTAAATACCGTGAAAACTTAAGAATATATATATATATATATATATATATATATATATATATATATATATATATATATATATATATATATATATATATATATATATATATATACTATATATATACAAAGAGATACAGTGTGTATTATCAGCATTTGTGCTGTAAATATTGATATTACATCAATACCAGAGTATGGAAAAGATAATCAAGCAACAAATCTGAAAACACCTATATGCAAAGAAAGTCATAACTAGAAGCCAACATGGATTTGTCACAAATAAGATAATTCCAGATAAATTTTATTGCATTCTTTGAGAGACAAAATTAGCAGACCAGCAAAATGCTGTGGATATAGTTTACTTTGACTTCAGTACCATGACCTACTACTTGATAGGATAGAAAAATGTGAGTTAGATAACCATCATCATCAGATGGATTTGTAATCAACCACACTCAACATAGAGTCCTTAATGTAACTGTATCTACAAGGAGGAAAATATGTAGTGGGATACCTAAAGGCTCTGTCTTAGGCTCAGTAATCTTCAATTTCTTCATAAATGATTTAGACAAGGGGATAGAAGGGGAACTCATCAAATTGCAGATGACACCAAGCTGGCAGGAATAGCCAACACTCCAGAAGATTGGCTCAAGATTCAGAAGGATCTCAACAAACTTGAATACTGGGTGCTTTCTAACAAAATGTAATTTTGTTTACAAAATGTAAACAAAATGGTAAGAAAAGTAAGGTTCTACATTTAGGCAAGAAAAAACAAAAGTGTTAGAAACCAGAAAGACCTGGTAGCAGCCAGTTTCTAATATGCATGTGCGACGATCCACTGATCTTCACATGTGCATGCAGCTGGCTGGTTTCTATCACACGTATGCATGCATGCCAACTGGTCTTTTCATGTACATGCAAGTTAGAAACCAGAAGACCAGGTGCCCAGTGCACATGTGTGTGCCAGGAGCTGCTCTTCCAGCTTCCAGCCCTCCTGTGTGCACGAAGACCAGCTGGCTGGCGCACATCAGAACTTAGAAAAGCAACAGGCAATGGCTGGCATGCCCAGAGAGATGGCTCTGTGTCCCACTTCTGACACATGTGCCATAGGTTCACCATCATGGTCCTATAATATTTCAGACAAATGGTTACCACGGTACCACTTTATCATGCCTTGTTAAGAGTGGACTATTTGGAATATTGCATCCAGTTTTGGTCACTATGATATAATAAAAGATGTTGGGACTCTGAAAAGCGTGCAGAGAAGAGGAACAACTATTATTAAGGGACTGGAGGCTAAAACATGAAGAATGGTTGAAAGAATTGGGTATGTCTTTTGTAATGAAAAGAAGGACTGGGGTGACATGATAGCAGTCTTCCAATATCTAAATAGGTGCCACAAAGAAAAGGGTGTCAACCTTTTGTCCAAAACACCTGAAAGCAGAACAAAAGCAATGGGTGGAAACTAATGAAGGAGAGAACCAACCTAGAAATAAGGAGAAATAATTGCCTAATAGTTAGACAATTAATCAGTGGAACATCTTGCCTCTAAAAGTTGTGGGTACTCCAATATTGGAGGGTCTTTTTTAAAAAAAATCGGAAACCATTTGTCTGAAATAGTGTAGGATCTCCTGTTTAAGCAGGGGGTTGGACTAGAAGACCTCTATGTCTCTTCCAACTGTGTTATTCTGTTATTAATAACCCAAGTGATGTTGTTTCTGCCTTTTCACAACACCTGTAGGTTCTAGAGATCTGGATGAGGGACAACAGACTTAGACTGAATCTTGGAAACTCTGAGTGGTTTTGGATGCATGGAGCTTCAGAACCTAAGTGTGTGTCATTCTTAGTCCTGGACAGGGTTGCACTATCAGACTCAGTTCACAACCTAGGAATTCTCCTTGATTCATGTCTCCTGCTCAAACATGTGACCAGGAGCACTTTTGCACAGTTTCAATTTGTGCACCAGTTGTTTCAATTTGTGCACCCTGGATCATGACTCTTTGTGCTCAGTTACTCAAGCTCTGATCATCTCTTGTCTTAACTTCTGCAATGTGCTCTACATAAGGCTACTCTTGAAATCCACTTGGAAGCTTTAGCTATTGCAAAGTTCAGCAGTTAGAGCAATCTTTGGAGTCCCTAGGATGGTCTATATTACATCTCTGCTCCACGAAGTTCACTGACTACCAGAAGTGCAGTTCAAGGTGTTGGTTATGACTTTTAAAACTCTTTATGGCATTGGTCCAGGCTACCTGATGAACTGTCTATCCTACTCATGCAGGCAGAGGTCTATTTCAGATCCCATTGATCAAAGAATGTGGGATGCAGAAGAAGATCATTTTTTGCTGCAGTGCTTGCTTTTTGGAATATCATACTCTCTGTGATAAGACCTCCTATCCTGCCACAAGAGCCTGAAGACCTGGCTTTACTTATTTATTATTAAAAGCCACACAGCAAAATAGGTGGCAAATAAATTTAACAAATAAATAAATAAAATACAAAATACTCCTCTGTCTTTCAAATAGTATCTTCAATGTGGGCATTGAAGAAATAGCTTTTTATATGATTGTTAAGCATTATATATATATATATATATATATATATATATATATATATATATATATATATATATATATATATATATATATATATATACACATACACATACACATACACATACACATACACATACACATACATATACATATACATATACATATACATGTATATGCAGGTTTGGAGTGTTCAGGTCTTTGCCCATGTAAGATTGAGAGTATCTTGGTGATGTTTCGACAAGGTCCCACTCGCCATCTTCAGGCTGGTGCTTTCGGCTTCGTGCTTGTGTGAGCAAAGCATGATCGGAGCTGCTGTCCCTCTATAAATACTGGTGGGGAGGTGTGGTGTGCTGGCTCTGTTCTAAGTGGGCTGGTTGGCTGTGTTGTTATTTTTTGATTGGTTGATGGAGTTGATGTTTGCAGATTGGTTGGCTTTTTCGTAAGAACCTGTGTGGCTGAGGTACTGGCTGTGTGTCTATCAGCCTCCTGTGTTGTAACGACCTGGGTAATGGGCTGTGTGATGACCTTCTGAGTTCTATTGTTGTGACATCCTGGGTCTTGTGCTGTAATCTCCTGGGTCATTGGCTGTATTGCAACATCCTGAGGTTTTGTGGTGTAACCTCCTGAGTTCCGTGATGTGACATCCTGAACGGATGGCTATGCTGTAACGTTCGGTTTTGGTTTGGCTCCGAGTTTCAGGTCTGGCTATACGTTTATGGTGTGTGTCAGTTTACTTAGTTTGGGGGTCGGAGTGTGTGGCAGCTGGCGATGCAGCCATGGTCTGGTTTCTGGATGGTGGTTGCCTTTCGTCTATGGGATGGGTTTGGGTTTGAGTCTGGTGAGGGAGATTTGTGGTGGCATCATGTGTTGTTTTGGGTCCAGTGTTGGTTTTCGTGGCTGGGACTCTTTTGTTGATAAGGGCTAGTTTCCAGATGTCTGGTAGGTGGGAGGTGTCATCCTGTTTATTCATGTTATGTAGATGTTTCTCTATTTTGATGGCTTCCCTGATTATTCTCTTGTTGAAGTGTTCAGTATTGGAGATTAATTTGGTTCCCTTGAAATTAATTTCATGTCCTGTGGCTTTAAGTTGCTGGAAAAGGGAAGAAGTATTCTCTTCTTTTCTGACTGCGTTCTTGTGTTCTGCAATGTGTGCAGTTATTCTCCTGTGGGTTTGTCCAATGTATGTGTCTGGGAAATTGTTGCATGGTATTTCATAAACTCCTTGGTTTTCTAGCTGGATCTTGTCCTTGGAGTTCTAGGATGTTGGCTATTTTTTGGTCAGTGCCGAAGGCTGTCCTGATGCTATGTTTGCGGAGAATTTTGCTGATTTTATCTGTGGTGCCTTTGATGTGGGGGAGAAGGACAATACCGTTGTCCTGTTCTGTGTCTTGGTTTTTGGGGGGTGTCTCCCTTAGGATTAGGTTGGTAATTGTGTTTCTTTGGTATCCATTGGAAATTAATACTTTAGTGAGGGTATGTAATTCTGACACACCATCCACCAGAAGAAAACACACACCAACCGCTACTTAAACGCATATTCCCATCACCACCCTGCACAGATCAACTCCGTAGCCAAGACCCTTATCTCTAGAACCAAACGCCTAGCCGACAAAGACCACCTGAGAACAGAACAGAATTACACATACATACATACATACATACATACATACATACATACATACCTATATAATATTAGTATTAAAATTATTACTACCCCAATATTAAAACATTCAATTTCTTTCAAAAAATTTCATTCATCCATATAAATTGTCTACTTGTAAACATGATTTTATAAGCTATCAATATTACTATCCTGTAGATGTAAAACATGCTGAAATTAAAAGACAGTGGCATGTCTAAAGATACTTGGTTCAATTTAGAAATAAAATTGACTTGGACACTTCATTATTTATAGAAACCAGTAGATTCATAGAAATACTATTAATTCAATATTTCAGAAAACTAAAGTAAGTCTAGCAATTTCAGAGAAATAGAACATAGAATATAGAACACACACACGCACACATACACACACAAATAGAAAAATAGGGTTGAAAGGGATCTTCTAAAAATAGTTGCAAATAAAAAGCAAATCCTGAGTGAATAACATGCAAGAATGCTAGATTTTCAACTTTGTGAGCATGGCAGAGAAAACATGGTTACAGAGTAGAACAATGGTCTCTTATTGCATTAAAGATGAAGAAATGTAGAATATAGAATAATGGAAGGAATTTTGGAGGTCTTCTAGTCCAACCCCTGATCCTGCAGGAAATCCTATATTATTCCCAAATAATATCCAGTCTCTTCCAATAATATCCAATATTCCAGTGAAGGAGCATCCACATCTTCTGAAGTGATGCCATTCCACAGATTAATTGTTCTCACTGTCAGAAAAGTTCTCCTTAATTCTAGATTGATCTCTCTTTAATGATTGTTCACCCACTACTTTTTGTCTTGCCCCCAGGTTCTTTGGAATTCAGATTGTCTCCCTCTTTGTGAGAGCCTCTCCAATATTCGAAGTTTGCTGTCATATCACCCCTAGTCCTTTTCTCTGTTACACTATACATACCTAACACCCAGAAATATACATTGTATGATTTTGCCTTCAGGCCCCTGATCATTGTTCTTCCATGTACTCTTTCTAAGGTGTTTGTGTTTGTTTAAATAGTTCAAAAGTTTAATCCAAATTTATGTTAAAAGAACTGATAATTTTATTACATCATAAAAGATATATTCATACCATTTCTGACTTTTCTTTTTAAAAAGTATTAGATGGATGTAAGGAATCTACTCAATTATTCTTAGATGAGATATGTCTAAACTCATCAAAGAGTGCCCTATTATTTCGATTCAGAAGTATTAACTAGCTCTGTAGAGGCCATTGAATTGTGTAGCTAAGAAGCTAACTCAGAAGAGTTACCTTTTGTGATAAATAAATCTTTCTCCTCTGGTGATCAAAGAGACCTAAAATTACTATAACATAGTGGTTCAGTAATATGAGCAGAATGGACTAGAATTATAATCTCCTCAATTGCATTACTTAGCATTATAGGTCTATTTAACACAGAGTTGATTATAATTTTAGTTGCTTTTTAGCATGCTAGCCTTACATCATATAGTCTTAGGCTGATTGTTTTTTTCCCCAAATATTTATCACATAGACTTAATGATTAATGAACAAACAATAGAATGGAAAAAGAAGAAAGAAAACAAGTTCTTTCAATTGTCCTTTATATTTTTTGCCTCAGGCTTCTCATTTACTGCAGTCAGTGTTCCATCATATAAACCTCCAGGGTGTACCAAGACTAGAAACACTTAATGTTTCAGAGGAAGGGTGGGAGGGGGGAGTAAAAGGATTATTGTGTGGATCTGATTGAAAGCATTTCTAGTTTAGCAAATGTCTTTCTCATGTCCTACCTGATAAGGAAGCCTATAAGCAAACCATGTGATATCAATAAAGGAGAATATTTGTAGTTCAGTATTGAAACCTAGGATTACCTAGTTTAAATCCTCTGCAAGGAAACAACCAAGCTCAGAGAGCACCAAAGGCACTTCAAACCATGTGAGGAACAGTGCTGTCTCTTTTTATTGTTCTCTAACAATTGATATTTAGAGCATCCTGCCACTTGTACTGACAGTTCTATGTACCTTTTAGGACTTGAGTAGTGGTAGCTTCTTTCTTCTATTCAATATATCTAATTCTCAGTGCTTGTAAAAGTGATTTTCTTGTGATTTTGTGTGATTTCTTGGCAAAATTTCAGAAGTAGTTTGCCATTCCCTTTTTCTTAGAGCTGAAAGAAATTGATCCAAGGTCACCCAGCTTAGCCTTTGTACCTAAGGTAAGTTTAGAATACATAGTTGCTAGATTAGAATACACAGTTTCTAACCAGATGCTTTAACCATTGTATCAAATTGGCTCTTTGTGGTAAATGTACTTTTATCTTACTTCACATTATAGTGTTTCATTGCGTAATTCTAATTAGAGACATGGGGATGGGAAGGATGGGAAGTTGTCAATTGATAACAAATATATGTTGATGTCATCACTCAAGTGACAAAATTTACATACATGTAACTGATATTATGGCATCACAAGATAGTTATCTGAGTACTTTTTTTGTAAATCTGTTGTCATTTTCATGTCAGTATAGTTGGTTATATGTGCTGTTGGTTTGATGTAGATTGATGCTATATATGAAACACATATAACTATATCTATTTTTAAAATAAACTTATCACAGATAGTGAAGATTTTATGTAATTAATATGTAACATATAAAGAAAATACACTAGCAATATTTTAGCTTTCAGTGTAATAGTTAAATATTTAAGAAACCAAAATTTAATCTAAATTATTAGCATCATTTTCATTTTAAACTTTCCAGCAATTTTAAAATATGTAATCCATGAACAGTTTTGTTTTCAATTAATTTCTAGTGATTATTACACAACATAATATTTGCAACAACTTTTATACTAAAAAATAATCATTTCAAATTATCTGCAGTTCCTAATGTCACAGTTGACATGAGCAATAATTGTGAGATGCTGAGAGTAGATTAGAGTACACAAGAACTAGAGAGTTAGAGTAGACAAGAGCTAGAGGGTAGGTAGCTTCCCACACCTATTTTAAGTTAGAATTGTCGGGTGTCTTTTATGGCTATTAAAGTTTTTATCACTGTGGAACAAAATAGCAAGCTGATAGAATACATCTGTAACTTTATCCATTTACAGCTTGTTCCCTTGTAACCTAAAAGAAAATTAATTTTTTTTGCAATATGTAGTTTTTCTCCTGGAGAAGAGCTAGGATATAACTGTAATAAACAACAACAAATGCTTTGCAAGCAGAAATCCCAGGTTTATCCCCTTTCATATTCAGTAGATTATCAATGATACACCTGAATTTTAGAAGAACATTTACCAATATACTTACCGTATATTGTCTATCATTACCTCATGTCATTTTGAAATATTACTTCTTCCAAAAGTATTTGACAGATTGTAGGTTATGATGATGATGATGATGATGATGATGATGATGATGGTTTATTGCATGGTCAGCCAGATGTTTGACTGAATTTGGCATTTTTATCCACCTATAGAATACTTCCCAAGGACCTGCAATAGGCAGATGTTGACATTTAATGGCATTGGAGGTGTCATCACAGTTTGTAAGCTGTTCTACATAAAGCTGCCTTTCCAGTTGACTGATGGTGTAATTGTCAATGCCAATGGTGTTCAAGTGGTGCTCCAGTTGTTTTGGGATTGTACCCCAATGACCTATTACTATTGATACTACCTTTGTTTTCTTTTTCCATATTGCTTCTATTTCTATTTGCAGGCCTTTGTATTTTGTTATCTTATCTAGGTTTTTTTTTAGTCTGATGTCTCCAGGTACTGCCATGTCCACTATTCAGACTTCTATATCTTTCTTATTGATGATTATTAAGTCTGGCATGTTATGTGACAAATGATTGCCTGTTTGAATGCTAAAATCCCAGAGCACTTTAGCCTCTTCATTTTCTATTACTTTCTCTATTATATGATCCCACCATTTCTTACTTGCAGGCAAATGATATTTCTTGCAAATCTTCCAATGTACCATTGTTGCTACTTTGTCATGCCATTGTTTGTAGTCAACCTATGCGATCTTCATCAGCAGTTAACCAGGTGACCCACTGTTTCTTCAGCTTCTTTCTAGAGGTGGTACTTGAGATCTTTTGTTGTTATTTTTTCAATTCTGGCTTTGTATTTATTTCTTCTTAAGGCATGGTCTTATGTAGTCAGAATTAATACCTCTGTCTCTTTCTTGAACATTCCTGATCTTAGCCATTGCCAGGTCTTCTTATTATGTATATATGGCTTGAATCCAAGCCACTATTCCACTGTTATTGTTATAATTATTATTATGTTCTTCAGCTGGTGTTGATCTTTATAAGTCTCAAGTTCTTTCCCAAATCTAGAATGTTGAAATGTGTCGGTGTAGTATATGTGTAGATCTATGCAATATGGCCTTTTGCAACTGAGAAAGAGAAATGTTGTCAGTATGCAGATTTTCTAAGCACTGTCTAAGATTTTCTGATATGTCATCCAATGTGCTGATAACCGCTGGTACCACTATGCCAGTTTATGCCATAATATTTCAACTTCAGGTTTCAGATCTTGATATTTTATTATCTTCTCCAGTTCTTTGTCTTTTACAACTAGAACATTTAAACTGGAAAAGAAACAAAGACAATCAGGCCTACAGTTGGATCCCAATTTTCTCTTCATAGTGCAGGCAAGACTAAGTTACATGGATCAATAGTCTTATCAGGTAGCTTTTTATGATCTATGTTAAGTTGGTTATTACATTTTGTTTCATTATTACATTTCACTTTCAGAATGCATCTCCATTCTCATGACATTGTATTCATTATTATGATCCCATTGCATATTTCAAACTTTCAGCTTTTGTACCAAAGTAAACATCATCTCTTGATAAAATGTCCTTCAATATCCTTCTATAGTTTATTAATAATACAGTAAAGAGTGCAGATTTACAAACAAACAAAAGAAAATGAATTGGAGATATCTCTTTTCAAGGACATATAAATAATTTGATGATTACATTTTTGTTGTGAATTGAAAGAGTTCCTTTTTTCATTAAAAAGAAGAAGTTAGGCAAGAAGTTTTATTTTCTAGTTCTCAGTTTTACAATCTCTGAAACCAGGCTGTTTTTACACATACAGAGAGACAGACAAATAGTCAGAGAAATAGTGAGGGAGTGGCAGGGAGACATTTTTGTGTCTTTATCCATGCATGGCAATCTGTTCTGAAGGATTATGCAGTTTCAAGCTGAATCAAATATAGATGGAATGCTGCTATATCAGATTTGTATTACATTTAGACTTTGTCTCTGTAGACTCTGTTCATTATGTTTGTCAGTATTACTAAGGGGCACATTCATGTATCAGTCATATCCAAATGAAAAAATATAGGTCAATCAATTGTTAATAGTTTGGGTCTTCATAACTCTTATTCCTTTGCTAGTTTATCTATTGGTTCACCTCTCAGACCTTGCCACAAGCTGATTTGGTGCAAAGGCCAGAGGAAGGCAATAAAATTGATGGAGATACATCCCTCTCATGTTCCCTTGTACCACAGAACTTATGGCTTTTTGGAAAGTGTAGTCAGAAGGAGGGATGGTGCTAAGATGTCCACAATTTTGCCAAATTACAATTCCACAGGACTCATGGCTTCTGGATTTTAGGATTCATTCTTTAAGTTAGCTAATTTGAAGTACATTGATTAATTGCTTTTTTATCTTATAATGTGCTGTTGTGCCCAACTGAAGGTTGCAAAATATCAAATAAACCCAAGAATTTGATAGTATATAGATTTACTTACATATGTATGTAAATAAATAACTAAAAGGTAAAAACTTTCCAAAGAGCTTAGGAATCATCTTCCAAACTTCCAAGAATGAAATTGATGTAATTTAATACCACGATAATATCCTAATACCACATAAACATATACCATTGCTTTTGGAATTATAGAAAAAGAAGTATAGCACTGTGGTTGAAAACCTGCTGGCATGTCTTCCAGTGACAGTTTCAGTCCTATTTTGAAAATACTTGAAGACTTTTGTTTAAATTATTTTCATGGAGATTCACAAAGCCCTTTCCCTTCTGTTAGAGGAATTTGTTGCTGTGCAAGCATATTTATTTTTTTTTTTGCATTTATGTTTGATAATAAGACAGTGTTACATTGTTGTGAATATATGAAATGGGTAAATGAAAAAATAAGAACTTAAATAATTAGATCACAGGAATGAACTGGTAGATAGTACAACAATCTCAAAGCAGCCTATACTCCTACATATTAAATGATTCTTGTCAATTAATATGCAATTTGCTAATTCCTCAAATTTAGGCTGCCTGTGCACATCTCTCCATCTTTCCCTCTCCCTCTCTCCTCTCTCTCTCTCTCTCTCTCTCTCACACACACACACAAACACAAAGACATTTTACTATACCTATGATGTATAGCACATTTTATTATATTTATAATAATTACTAGAAGCAATTGGAGAATAACATGACTTCATGTTGCCCTTGTACATGGGAATGCATTTATTGAGACTGTCCGTTGTTGCATTCTTTTTCATAAAGGAAATGTGGACTAGAAATTCAAAACTATCTTACTAATTTTCAGTTTCTATTTTAAATCCACTATATTAAATGTTTTTGAGAGTCATGGCACCCTTCTCTAAAGGGAGCTATAGATGGATTAAAGTGATAATCAAACAGAAAATGGTAAGGATTTTTTTTTCTTAATAACAGCATCAATTTTCTGATGAAATAGATATAAAAATTTTATTTATTTATTTATTTCTTAATTGTCCATCTTCTTCAGAGAATAATATGAATTTGAGCTTCTGAACCGTGTAATATGAACTTCTGTACTTAATATTAACTTTTGTGTAGTTATATTGTTACTCCACAGATTTCCATGGGTGATGCAATTTCTGATTTAGAAAAAAAAGGACATTGGAAAGGATATAGTCAGACTTCACCTTTTGATAAAAATGCTGTGACTCAAATGCCTATAGCTCCCTGCTTGTCATCTTACTACTTTCTTCAAACACCAAGCTAATTGCAGTGTTACATATAGGCTACACAAAGAGTAGTGACGGTGGTAAAGTAAGCTAATTTTTCACTAAATGATGAGAAATAATAATGCCTGGTCACTTTAGCTTCTGTTATTGATTCTAGAATAGCTGGAAACTCTTTTTAAAATTAAAAACTGAACCTAGGCCAGTTATAGATTTAGTGCCCAATTGTATAGGAACTGAATAAAATCTGGGAAACTAGATAATATAGCAACCTTATCTGTGCAAATAGAATGAACAAATTGTAATGGCAAGGTGAAAAATGTTTTTTTTTAATTTAAAGAAAAGAAGGAAAGCTGGTTATATGTTTTATTCATACCTACCTCAAATCTAGAGCAGGAGTCTACAACTTTAAACACTCAAAGAACCATTTGGACCCATTTTCCAGAGGAAAAAAACCATTGGGAGTCACAAAACCTGGGTGGGCATGGCCAATTCAACGTCACTCACTCTCACCCGGTCACATGTCCCCCCTAGCCACACCTACCCAGCCAATCATTAGGACAGAGAACTACTTGTTAAAAAATACCATAGAACCACAACATCCTTCTCTCTCTCTCTCTCCCTCCCTCCCTTCCTCTCTCCCTCCCTCCCTCTCTCCTCCCCTCTCTCTGTATCTCTTTCTGTCTCTGTCTCTCCCCCTCTCCCCTCTCTCTGTCTTTCTCTCTCTCCCCTCTATCTTCCCTCTCTCCCACCTCTCTATGTATCTCTCTCTCTCCCCCTCTATGTATCTCTCTTTCTCCTCTGTATCTTCTCTCTCTCCCCCTCTATGTCTCTCTCTTCCCCCTCTCTCCCTCTCTCTCCCCTCTCCCCCTCTCTCTGTCTTTCTCTCTCTCCATCTCTCTCTGTATCTCTGTCTCCCCGTCTCTGTTATGAACTAACATAAACGTATTTTAATAAAGCTTGACAACCTTAATAGAAAAGCAGGCTCGTAATCCTGCACTTTTGATTGGTCCGTGGATAGCGAGCTGGGATTGGTCCTTACGGAGCAACCTGATTGGCTATTAGCGGAACGTCTCTCATTGGGTACAATTTAAATGTTTTAACGTAAGTCATTGTTTAATGGGACAGCAGCCAGCCCTATAAAAGAGCTGCTGCTGCCCAGGGTTTTTGCTCTGTTCCTGGTCGTTAATAAAGAGTTGAAGTTCACTGTTCACTGCCTCGTCTCCGTTCCTTGCGCCCATGCCCAGAATATAACACTGGCGACGAGGATGGGATGCAGAGACATCAGAGTTGACTGAACACTTACAGAGCAACGAACAGAGCACGTGGCTGAAGGAGCACCTACAATGGCAAGATGTCCAGCGGTGCCATACCACCCGCTCCATTTGACCTGGCTAACGAAGACTGGGACTCGTATATGGACAGGTTCCAGATGTTTCTGGAGACCAACAACTTAAAGGACGCTACGACCGGCAAAAAACGAGCAGTGTTCCTGACCCATTGCGGGCCTGCCGTCTTTAAGATGGCGAAAGCACTCGCAAAACCGGCTGAGGTGAAAACGATGGATTGGGACACCCTTGCGTCCCTTCTACGGGCCCACTATGCACCCGCAGTGCCAACGCTTGTCTGGAGACATGAGTTTTACCAGAGGGACCAACGGAAAAGCGAAAGCCTTGCAGACTTCATCGCTGACCTCCGGAACTTGGGTGGCCTCTGTGGGTTTTCAAACCTCGAGGAAGCCTTACGAGACCGCATAGTTCTGGGATTAGATGACCACACGACGCAGAGCAAGATCATGGCCAAAGGGGACATTGATCTTGCAGATGCCATTGCAGATGCTACTGCAGCAGAAGCAACCAGGAAGTCGGCCGCTTGAATGCGCCGCACCAACGCACCGCTCCGTCAACTCGCAAATGATACTTCGCCTGGTCCAGAGAGGCACTCAATAACGGCGCACCATGAGGACTCTAGAATCCTCATCAGAAAGTGATGAGGAAGAGGTCAACCGACTCCGGTCAGAATGAGACCAATGAAACCAACGATTCCCGCGTCAATGCGCGGGTTGTGGGCAAACCACCCACAATCTGATTGCAAATTCCTCGACGCACTCTGCCGTTTCTGTGGAAAGAGAGGCCACATCGCAAAGGTCTGTAGAAGCAAGCAAGGTTCCAGCCCAATTCAGAAGGAAAATAACTACCGCCAGTCTACAGGAAATCCTCCTGTGAGCCGAGATCACCAGAACCACCAATGGAACAACCACTACTACAGAAATAAAGCACTTGCCACCTCAACTAGATGGGAAGAAACACACCAAACTATTACCATCGGTCATGCATCATCCCTAGATGCGAGAAAGATCCGAGTAAGGGTCGCCATTGAGAACCAACCTTGCATAATGGAAGTCGACTCAGGGTCGTCTCTCTCAATGGTATCCTGGAAGACCCTCCAACAACTAATTCCGGCCATCCATCATCAGGATCTCAGCCCCCAAAGAATCATACTCAAAGATTACCAGGGCAACAGAATCCCAGTCGTCGGCTCCAGCCAAGTCCAAGTCTCCTTCAAAAATCGTACCGCATCACTACCACTGACTGTCGTCAATCGTGACTGGCCTAGTTTGTTAGGCCTACAATGGTTCACCCCGCTCGGGATCGAGGTAGCCGGCGTTCACCGAGCCGAGAGCGACGACTGGGAGGAGTCTCTCGTCCAAGAATTCCAGGACGTTTTTTCAGAAAAGCTAGGCAAGTACAAGGGGACCCCAATATCGTTTAGCCTTAATCCTGAAATACCTCCCATCCACCTTAAGCCTCGTCGGGTGCCTTTTGCACTAAAACCAAAGATCGACGAGCAGCTCGATAAATTAATTGCCCAGGGTGTTTTAGAACCAACCAACCACGCCCGTTGGGAAACCCCAATAGTAACACCCATCAAACCGGATGGGTCGTTGAGAATTTGTGGGTATTATCGGGCCACCCTGAACCACGCACTTCAGCAGAGTCTTACCCGGTGCCGGTGGTTCAACATCTTCTCCACTCCCTGGGTGGCGGAAAAATATTCACAAAATTGGATTTAGCGCAGGCATACCAACAGTTACCCATAGATGCGGAAACTGCGGAAGCACAAACTATCGTTACGCACAGAGGCGCCTTTAAGTGCAATAGACTCCAATTCGGAGTGAGTGTAGCCCTGGGAATTTTTCAAAGTCTGATGGAGAGACTTTTACAAGGCATAAAAGGAGTCGTGCCATATTTTGATGATGTGTTAATTGCTGCCCCGAATAGAGAAGTTTTAGAAAGGCGTCTCAGAATGGTTCTCCAGAAATTCAAAGACGCCGGCCTCAAGGTTAAAAAAAATAAATGTCAACTGTGTACTGAGAGGGTGGAGTTCCTTGGATACCTTCTCGATAGTCAAGGAATCTATCCCTCGGATAACAAGCTAAAAGCAATAAAAAACGCCCCAACACCTAAGAATAGAACAGACCTCCAAGCCTTTCTGGGGCTCATTAACTTTACAACATCTTCTTGCCCCAGAAGGTGACCGTAGCTGAGCCCCTACACAGACTTCTCGACAAACGAGCAACCTGGGTCTGGGGACATCGAGAGCGGCGCTTTCCGACAAGTGAAAGACTTACTAACCTCCGACGCTGTATTAATGCAGTATAACGAGACTTTACCTTTGACTATTGCATGCGACGCTTCACCGTTTGGAGTAGAGCAGTTTTAAGTCATGTATTACCAAACGGAAATGAA
The DNA here is from genome assembly GCF_049901735.1 of Notechis scutatus. Taxonomy (NCBI): domain Eukaryota; kingdom Metazoa; phylum Chordata; class Lepidosauria; order Squamata; family Elapidae; genus Notechis; species Notechis scutatus. The sequence goes on from NC_142013.1 coordinate 42,731,886, forward strand.
GCACCTATTGCGTTTTTCTCACGTACATTATCAAGGGCGAAAGGAACTATAGCCAACTCGATAAAGAGGCTCTTGCTGTTGTATCATCTGTAAAGCGTTTTCCATGAATACGTGTATGGACGACCATTTACTATAATTATGGATCACAAGCCATTGCTTGGTATTATAGCAGGAGACAAACCAACCCCCTATATATTATCGCCAAGAATGACTCGCTGGTCAGAGTTCCTAGCTGCCTACAATTATCTACTGCAACATCGCCCGGGAAAGCCATTCCCCACGCTGGCGCTAAGCCATTCCCTACTTCCGGAAGCCATCGACAACCCAGCTCCAACCCTCACGACACTCCAAATTGAAACGCTACACTCGCCGCTGCTAACAGCGAGAGACATCGTCATCGAGACTAAACGGGATCCTGTCTTAACACGAGTTCTCAGCTGGGTTGAATGAGGGTGGGCACTCGACCAACTCCACGACAACTTCGCACCGTTCAAAAGCCGGCAGACAGAACTTTTCTCTCAGAAGGGCTGCATTCTCTGGGGAGATAGAGTCAAAGTCCCAGAGAGACTACAACAGACAGTTTTAGAAGTACTGCACGATGGACATCCGGGCATTGTGCGCATGAAGGCGCTCGCACGGAGCTACGCGTGGTGGCCGGGCATCGACAAACAGATCGAAGCCTGGGTAACCACGTGTCGGAAGTGCCAAGACGTCAGCAACGCCCCACCTAAAGCGACACCAACTGAGTGGGAAACCCCTCGGGGTTTGTGGTCCCGCATCCACATTGATTTTTCAGGACCCACCAAAGGACACACTTTTCTACTAACAGTGGATGCCTATTCCAACTGGCTAGAAATACATAAAATGAAGACAACCACAACTGATTCAGTCATTAACAAACTGAACAAATTGTTCGCAACGCATGGGTTACCAGACGTTTTAGTTTCTGATAATGGGCCCCAGTTCACTGCCCTGGCATTTGAACAGTACCTAGCAGACCGGGCATCCGCCATGCGCTAACCTCGCTGGCACACCCTGCGGCCAACGGAAGGGCGGAGCGAATGGTCCAATTCGTAAAAAAACACTACAAAAATGGATTCTGGAGACATCGACGACAAGCTGAACCGAATCCTGCTTCTTCAACACATCACCCCACACAGCGTCACGAATAAAATGCCTGCCGAACTGTTAATGGGACGGAAACTTCGCTCCCACCTCGACCGTCTACATCCTTCTTATTCACCAGAAAAACCCTTTCGGGTCTAGCGGGAAGTGCCGCGAATTCAAGGTAGGTGACTTGGTGTTTGCTAAGAACTTCTCCGGCGACCCATTGTGGGTCCCTGCAACCATTACCCAACCCACAGGCCCCAGATCCTACCGCCTACAGACTAATGACGGGAGAGTTTGGAAACGCCATATAGATCACTTCGCTCCAGATTGCCACCCATTTCCATGCGACTCCCCTATTCGCAAACTGAGGGGGAGGGATATCGAGGGACCGAAAATGAAATAGATAATGATGTAATCAGGGAAACCCAGCAACCAACCCAAAGAAGCGCCAACTGAAGAAGAATCAGGAAGCGGGTAGCTTCACCGCTGGGAAATACCACGAGGGAGGAAAGCCCACGGAACCCGGAAGTAACCCTTGGGGACTGGGATAACAACAATGGCAGCCGCACGAGTCCTCCCGCACCGAAACGGAACCACCCGTACCAGAAAAACTTAGAAGCGTTCCACCGAATCAGACTGCAGACAGAAACCGTGGAACAGTGAAAATCAAACAGGCAGGTGAAACGACCTGCATATCTACGCGATTATATCACCACATCCCTCAAACGGAACCTAGGGGGAGGGGTGTTATGAACTAACATAAACATATTTTAATAAAGCTTGACAACCTTGATAGAAAAGCAGGCTCGTAATCCTGCACTTTTGATTGGTCCATGGATAGCGAGCTGGGATTGGTCCTTACGGAGCAACCTGATTGGCTATTAGCGGAATGTCTCTCATTGGGTACAATTTAAACATTTTAATGTAAGTCATTGGTTAATGGGACAGCAGCCAGCCCTATAAAAGAGCTGCTGCTGCCCAGGGTTTTTGCTCTGTTCCTGGTCGTTAATAAAGAGTTGAAGTTCACTGTTCACTGCCTCGTCTCCGTTCCTTGCGCCCATGCCCAGAATATAACAGTCTCCCTCTCTATCTTCCCCTCTCTCTCCCCCTTTCTCTCTGCCTCTGTCTCTCTCTGTGTGTGTCTCCATTTCTCTCTTTCTCTCTCCTCCTCTCTCACTCTTTATCTCCCCTTCTCTCTTTCTTTATCTCTCTCTCTCTCTGTGTGTGTGTATGTATGTCTCTCTGTGTGTGTCTGTGTCTCTCTGTGTGTATATATCTTTATATCTTGCTCTCTGTGTGTGTCTCTTCTCTCTGTCTCCCTCCCTCCCTCCCCCCCCCTCTGAAATCCAAGGCTGGGTCAACCCAGCAAGCTCTCCTTGGGGCTCTTCATTATTCCTTTTCTTTCTTCAGGAACAAGCATGAATTAAACCGGAGGTTTCCTTTTGGGTGACCCTTCTCTTCCTCCTCCCTCTCCTTCTCCTCTTGAGACCCCCTGGCTGGCTGTGGCAGGGCTGGAAGGGTGTGCATGAGTGGAGAGACCCTCCTCAAGTGAGTGGCTGGGCTCAGTCAAAGAACAGCAAAGGCACCCACAGGGCGGGAAGCATGTGCAGACTCCACCACAGCTGGCCATGGGGTCACAAGAGAAGGAGGAAGAGGGTAGCCCAAAGGGGAGCCTCCAACATGGGTCACACTCATTCCTCAGCCTGTCTGGATTTCCAAAAAGTTGCCAAGAAGAAAGAAAAGAAGAAGTGAAAAGCCCCAAGGAGAACTTGCTGGGTTGGCCCAGCCTTGGCTTTCTGAAAGAGAGAGAAGACACACACAGAGAGAAAGAAAGAGATACAGAGATACATACACACATATACATGTAGAGAGAGACATAGAGAGAGATGCACACAAACAGAATGAGAGAGAGACACAGAGAAGGGTAGACCAGCTGATGGGCAAGCATCTTTGGCGACAGTGCTCTGGCTTTCTCCAAGCCCGATCCCTGGCATGGGCATGCAAGGTTTGACAGGGCCAGCCCCCTTTTCCTGCTTCCCTGAGCGTCTTAAAGCTGCGGCTGGGCTCTCTGGGCCCATCCCCCATTTTGTCGTCCTCTCTTCCTGGATCCCATTCCCACCCCACCAGCCCTCATATTAGTGAGGCCATGTCGGTTGTGGCTGGGTGGGGCCAGTGTCTCCCCATACGACCAAGGCATACCCAGCATCAACAAGGGCCAGAAGAAGTTTCAGCAAGAGTGAGGCATTGGAAAATCAGCCCTAGCTGCTTCTCCATCTCCTGCCATCACCCTTATCTTCTCAGGCGAGGAGTGACTGGGAGAGGAGGGTGAGGAGTGAGGCTAGCCAGTGATGGGACAGGGAGCCACAGCAAAGGGCCGAAGAGCCGCATGCAGCTCTGGAGCTGCAGGTTGCTGAAACTTGATCTAGAGGATACGATAGTTCAGTGGTTAAAGATGCTTAGATTGTCAGCTCGTTTGAGACCCAAGCACTGCATGACAGGGTGAGCTCTATATACCTGCTCAGCTCCTGTCTACTTAATAATGAAAAAACATGCAAATACAAGTAGTTAAATTGGTACCATTTTGGTGAAAAGGTAACAGAATTCCATGTCCCCCCCATATAAACATGCTGGCCACATGACCATGGAAATGTCTTTGGACAATATTGGTTCCCATGACTAAGAAACAGAGATGAACATTGCCCTCTAGACACATCTGAACAGGGAAACCTTTACCTACTTAAAATCTAAACAGAATTTGAATATTTACAACAAAAATTACTTCAATCTTGGTCTGACTTTTACCACTGCTTTTGGTATGTGAATTTCTACTGCTTCTAGTAAAACTCTTATTGCCTCTTCAATTAAACACTGTTTCACCTGCTGTAGAAATAAAGTAATATTAAATTAGCTGATGTATATAACCTTCCTTAAAATTAATTGTATAATATTTAAGTGTAAAAAAATATATTTCAATTGTAGACATATTTTGGGGTCTTTTTATGCTATTTAATTCTGGGTCATTATAAAAGATTTGCAATCAGAAGGAAAAGATAATAAGACTCCAATTACATCCATTCATAGAATTTTATTTCAACAGTTGTAGTAGGGCACCATATCCTTCACACAAAGAAAGAATTTACATAAATAAAACTGATTGGGTACATTATTAGCTTCTCAACTGATTTTTCCTGTTTTGATCTGCTGTTTGAAGTAAATATTTCATTGTATCTGATAGTAAAGTGAACCCTGATCTAATTACTTGTGAAGAAGAGCGATGTGGTAGGGATGCAAAAATAGAAAACTAAGAATGTCACATATTCAAGTGGGTGGAGTAAGGATTTCTTGCAGTATTTATGTAATCTTTTTTTTTTATTGTTCAAAATGGGTCAAATTGGTTAAGGTACCTGGACCTTGATATTTCTGGGACAACTAGAATAGCAGAAAAGCAGCTGGAATACTGTGATAGGTAATAGGAAGTATGGCAGTACAGCCTCAACATTCCCCCTGCCATCAAAAAGTCCTCCTCCTCCTCCTCTTTCTTTTATTCAGTGATATGCTTCAATAAGATTTAGGGCATGGTGTTCCATTTAAAATTGCAGTAGATATTAAATATATGAAGGGCAGAAACTAATGTATTGAGTATTAAAATTGTTATGAAAAATAGATATGCCAAGGCTTTCAGAGTTTATTAACATCATGGCTAGTTTATTGTATCCACAGATAACATTGTTTTGATAAATACTGTATATAAGGTATATTATATCCTCTTTAAAGATCTTGTAAGATATTACTTCAACATCAGTGGAGAATGAATACTAACAGACACAGTTAACAAAAGGCAGGATCAAATTCAAATGCTTTTTCCTTCATATGACAGCTGAGTTATCTGAAGAGCTATGAAAAGCAATGACAGTTCTAGTTTGGGAAAGATTATAATCTGTGGTACAATGACATAAATCAGGCATATTCAATAAAGGTTATTTCTTTGTAAGGATGTTTGATCTGGCAGACTATTAGCCAATTTTTCACACTCTGGTTTGAAGGCTTTAGCAGAGACAATAAACAATATAAAAATAATGTAAGAAATTTGTTTATACACATTTATATCACTTATTTATCTACCTCATTTTTTTTGGTCCTTAGGAAAAGGTCATTTCCATATTTCCATAACAGATCTCTTTTAATAACACTGGAGATACCAGGGGCTGAACTTTAGATCTTTTGTTTTTTATCCATATGCTTTTCCTACTAAGCTAAGATCCAATAAAGGGTTTTACAGAGGGAAAAAAACAATTTAGGTGAGATATTATTTCTCAAAATATTTTCTGTTATATTGACAAATGTTAAAGCTCCATGTAACTTGACAGTTCCTGCACGAGTCAAAAAGAGGGCTGTGAAAATATTTACAGACCCCTCACATCCCGACATAAACTGTTTCAACTCCTTCCCTCAAAACGATGCTATAGAGCACTGCACACCAGAACATCTAGACACAAGAACAGTTTTTCCCCAAAAGCCATTATTCTGCTAAACAAATAATTCCTTCAACACTGTTCAACTATTTACAAAGTGTACACTACCATCACTGTTAATCTTCTCACCACTCCTTATCACCCATCCCCTCCCACTTGACTGTTTCCTAGTATGATGTGATTGTTGATTGTACCCTATGACTATCATTAAGTGTTGTACGTTATGATTCTTGATTCTTAATGAATGTACCTTTTCTTTATGTATACTGAGAGTATTTACACCAAGACAAATTCCTTGTGTGTCCAATCACACTTGGCCAATATTCTATTCTATTCTAATATGCACATCTTTACTCATAGAGATGTTTCACATTTGAATACATTAAAAACTCTTGAAAAGATACCAATAATTTTTCAGTTATTTAATTATCAGTCCTGAATTTTATTCTGATACACAGAACTTTCTTTGAACATATGCATTATTAAACATGCAATATTGGTCCTTGAACTAGGAAGCTATATAGAATTATTATTTTTTCAATAATACAAGATTGGTCTTTGTGTTGGAAGATTGGAAATATTTTAAAATGACAAATTATAGATAAGTTTGACAAACATGAGATTCTGTTAGAGAGGATAACAAAATGTGAGCTGGACTGGATTGTCACCAGATACATAAAGAGATTATTTCATTCTGAAAAAAATTGTTGAATGGCATATTTCAGGACTATATCTACTTTCTGTGCCAAAGGAGGAAAGCTAGCATCATGAATTTTAAGAAGCACAAATCCTACATTAAAAAAAAATAGGACAGAAGGCAAAACTGGATAGGGTACCAACTGTAAATGTACCTTTAACTGAAATACAGAAACAACACTCAATAAAATCATAGACTACATCAAAGAAGTATAAGGCATTATATTTTAGGAAGTATGGTGGAAAAATGTGCACATTCAGGAGAACAACCTAGCTGATAAGGGATCTAAAATGAAAATGTATAAAAAAATAGGACCAATTTGTGTACTTTGCTTGAGAGAGAAAATTGCAAGAAATAGTTTTTTTCAGACATCTAATGAGGCATAATTGTTCAGAAATGTTCCAGAATAAAGGAGAAGAAAAAAATGGGTTTAAATTATAAGTGAATGTATTTTGGTATTTATTAGGGAGGGAAAATATTAACAATGGAATAGATAGCCTGACATTCCTGGATATTTTAAACAAGGACTAAATAATTATAATTATCTATAAGCAATACATTTGGCAGAAAGTTGTAGATAATTTTCAAAGTGTTCTATTTCTATTACTATATGATTGGTTGAGGTGAATTTTTGAAATATTTATTAAATACAGAGATATCAAGTACATTGAAAGACCAAGTCATTAAAAAGACAGCATAATAAAATTCCTACGTTGGTAAATTCTATTTCCTAATCTTGTATGTGTACGTATGTATATTGTCTTGTATTGTGTATTATGGTATGGTATGACATGGTGTGGTGTGGTGTGGTGTGGTATTGTATTGATTAAAAATTGTTATCTTATAATGTGCCATCATGCCAATTGAAAGTTGCAAAGTATGAGTGAACATAATTCTTGATATGAACCAAAAGAGTTCTAAAAGGATCTTTCCAATTAATGACTGGACTCATAATGACAAGTATAAAACTGAAACAAAGTATTGGGGCAAATGTTTAAACTACACATACATGTTAGAGGCTTTTAAGTGATGGTGAAATGGAAAATGCTGAAAACTTGTAGGTGGTTACTGTGGGGGAAAAAAGCACACAGGGAAACGATGGCGGTAATTTATAACACTACCAATATAATGTTTTATACAAATATAATATACATTTAAAATAAATGTTACAAAAGTTGTAAAGACTGGAGATTCTGAGACCTTAACACACCTTCTTTGAAATGAAAAATATACAGTATGCATACCTTTTTAGTAAGGAAAAAAGTAATTCGGTGAATAAAAAGAAATAAACAGTACGTTACATACACAATTATGTATGGATACAGATTTCCCTAACATTTTGAAATACTGGGTTAATAATGGGCTAAAAAGAAATCAGACTGGCAGCCTCTAACCCATAATCACCATCCCTCTTTTAATGATCTGCTCATACAACACATGTAAAACAAGATTAGGGCTTCGATTGCCTGGTTTTAATTGTCATCCTGAGTTTTCTGCTTACTCCCTGCAGATGTTTCTGCTGAAGGGAGCTTCAGTGCTGATAAAAAGGAAAAACTCTTCATAAGGTGCATATTTAAGCTATATAATTTTCTACTGTACATTGTAAGATAACTCTTACAATTAGGCAGATGTGTAGAGTGTTGTATATTCACCACCAGACTGTGATGGTAACAGCATTGTATAAAGTTGTAAAGGATACTTCACTTTAGCAGCTATTCACTTTAGCATCTGCAATGCCTTCATGGAGCAAAGTGGAGCCTCATAGAGTGTACTAGTTCATTTGGCAACAGTAGTTTCTTTGTGTGCATACTATATGTAAAAAATTGGTTAATTACAAGGAAGATACTTCACTTAAATAAAATTGTCCCTTGTTTGATTCTCCACAAAATTGAGATGAAGCACATTATCTCATAGAAGCAGTGAACATATCACTGGAAAGCATAGATAGATCCTCCAATTCTGTGACCATATGCTACAACGTTAAATCAATCCTAGCTCCACCATAAGAAATGTGGTGTCTCACAAGTTTAGGATCTGAACTGATGATTAGCAGGCTCATGCTCAAGACCCAGTTGCCGCACATGCTCCAGCTCCTGCTGACACAGCAGTTTGAAAGAAAGTGATATCAAGTAGACAAATAGGTACCACTTCAGTGGGCAACTTAAGGAGCCTCAACTATGCATCCCCTGGGCAACAATGATGTCACTGTTCAATCCTTTAAACCTGGAAGCACTATGATCCGGGGTGGGATTCAAATATTTTAACAACCGGTTCTGTGGGCATGGCTTCGTTGGTGGGTGTGGCTTGGTGTTCATAGACTGGGTGGGCATGGCCAACTCAACATCACTCACATCGAGGGGCGCTTCTCCTCGCCTGGCCTCTCATGGCTGTGGGGATGCTGCAATGGTCATAAGTGTGAAAAATGGTCATAAGTCACTTTTTTCAGTGCCATTGTAACTTTGAATGGTCACTAAATGAACTGTTGTAAGTCAAGGATTACCCGTATAAAAATACAAAAAAACTTCTTTGCTTGCAAAAAGCTGCCCTAAATACCAATCATTAGATTAAAAATGCCTGCAAGCCAGAGTTACAAATCAGGCAGGGTGCCAGAGCACCTTGAGGAATTAAAATAGTTAAAATGCAATGATAACTATCAGCAACCAATTCTTGCTCATAAAGTGAAACCCTTTAGCAGAGAGGTCATTTAAGGTCTCCAGAAAAAGCACACCCAGGAGAAGCAATCCTTAGATCCATTTGCACCACTTAAAGACACCAGCTGGTCTCACCTCACAAGATATCCTAAGGAAAACATCCAGATTTAAGGAAAGGTCACCTGCCCCCCAGAAAGGCAGTAAAAAAATCAGCACCAAGCTTGCATCCTGCCTCTTGGAAGTACACCCCAAAAGGACAGTGACAGATACCACTAAAGAAGTGAAGGAAGAACCCCTTCCCAGATAGAAAAATAAACCATGAGGCAGGAAAAAAAATTCAAACACAATTACAAATAATTACATCACAACAGTAGCTGTTGCTTGTTAAACCAAATACTAGAACAAATAGACACAGGAACTATCCAGATTTCTCAACCCAGTTTCTTTTCAGGAATGGAGATAAACCTTTTTCCTTCCAAACAAAGCTAAATAGGGAAAATTATCCCATCAATAAACACAGGATTAAATGTAACCAAGCACAGAATTAAACTTCACCAAAAACCAAAACTCAGAAAGGGTATGTAAACTCATGTTTGAATGTCAATCTTTCTACCTAACCAAGAAGCCTTGCTGAATGTCATTAATCTTGATTCCTTGTCATTAAAAACTTCTTTCCAGCAGCTCTGTTTCATTATTCAATTATTTCTTAAAAGTGCTAACTCCGACAGGGGAGTATTTCCTCCCAATAACAGTGTAAAAAACTTAAACAACCCTTCCCCTTTAAGAAAGTCAAGCTGGTAGATCCAGGAGAAGCTCTTTTTCCAGCGGCAAAGAGACAGCCATTAAAGCTGCTGAAGTTGGGACAGCTCCGAAATGTAAGAGAATGGAAAGAGAAAGTGTTTGGTGAGAATTTTTCTTTTATTTTAAGATCTGAGAGAATACCCTAAGGAAAGGAAAGAATTTGTAAAATTTAAGACAGAAGTGACTAAGCGGCGATTTTAAACAGGAAGTCAAAATTAGTATTTCCTTTTTATTGCTGGACTTATAATGCTTGATTTTTCACTTTGAAACTGGACTGTTTTTTTTTTTTACTTTTTCTTTTTTCTTATTGTTTCTTTTTTTGCCTTTATAATATTCTAGGCTAGAGATTCCGTTTTAGCTTTCTTTTTTTTAAGTCTTCCTTTCATTTTGAATTAATTTTTTATTACCTAAAACACATCTTGTTTGAAAAAGGAGGGGGAAAATGAAAGTAGAGGAAAATTTATAACACTGCTATCTAGAGGCTTGGAAACATTGTTTTCTTTTGCTTCTTCGACCAGACAAAGCTGAGAAAGAACTGAGGCTTTTTTTCAAGGACTTTGAGCCTGTTTGATAAGATAGAGGAAAGAGCATGGGAGAGTTGCAGGTGTTCCTCTGGGTTTCTATCAGTGGCTGGAGTCTGGTGTTGAAATTTACAGAAAGAAGATTATAAGACTCTAGAGAAGAGAGCTATAAAACTGTTTGGAACTTAACCAAAAGCCGTGGATAATTAAATAGGTGCAGTGTGTTCCTTCTTTTTTTTTACGTTGGGCTATTCTCTACTGCAACAAACCCCTTCCTTATTAGTTTACTATTTTTGAGAGCCACTTGGATCTCTGGCCTTTTGGAATTCTTTTTTGTTTGTTTTTTTTGTTTTTGGAGTCTATTTTTTGTTTTTACATCTTATTTTAAAGGGAAATTCTTAGTATTAATTTTTCTTTTTAAGGGAGTAGTTTTTTGTCTTTTTTCCTTTCCCTTACCATCTTTTTATCTACTTCCTATATTGTTTTTTTCTGTGGCTCTTTTTTTCCCTTTTTATACTCGAGACTTTTTAATTGGATTAAGGTGTTGAAGAACCTGAAGAACTTTATTTTTTTTTTCTTTGCCACTTACAATACTTAACAATTTTTCCTTTTTCTTTTTATGGTTTTTTTCTTCTTTTTGGGGGGATTTTTCTCGCTATTTAACCAATTGATTGGATTAAGTTGTACAAGAACCTGAAGAAGCTTTTCTTTTATTCTGCTTTCCTTTTTTCTCCACTATTTTTACTTGGAATTACAATTGGCCATTATACGAGCGGATTAAGGTCTAGAAGAACCTGAAGATTTTGAATTGTTTGAAATGAGAGGAAACTAACAGCGGCTGTTTCCTCAATTCCTACTTCTTCCTCTTCACCATCTGGAGGACAACGCTCAATACAGATGATGTTACAACAGGAAAAAGAACAGGAAAAGGTGACACTGCAGATGATAATGCAAAGAATTCAAAACATACAAGCAAGAACAGAGAATATTGAAAAGAGAACAGAGAACATTGAACAAAGAACAGGAAAAATTGATGAAAAGGTGGAGAATATTCAACAAATGATGATGAAGTATGATGAGAGATTCCAAAAAAATTGAAGAAGAAGATAAAGAAAGAGATAAGAAGATTGGAGATATTGATGGCAGATTAACTGTCATCGAACAAGATAAAAGTGGGATGCTGGGATGGGAGATGGACAGATCAGAATTTTATCTTAGATTCCAAAACATAGAGCAAGAAAAAGGACAAAACTTGGCAAAGATAATGGTAGAAATCTTGGCTGAGGCACTGGAAATAACTAAAGAGAAGATGATGGATGGAATAGATGAGGTTTTTCAAATTTTCACAAGATATGCAATTTATTTTCTTCAAAGAAAATAAAAAAGAAGACACATCAATGTAGTCTATTAGAGAAATGGCAAAAATTGTGGTCTCAAAATTATAAAATGACAATGTCAACAGCATATAAAGAAAATCTGTATAAGATGTTTTACAGGTGGCATCTACCCCCAACAAGAATAGCAAGAATGTTCAAGAACAAATCTGAAAAATGTTGGAAATGTCATCAGATACCTGGCTCATATTTCCATATGTAGTGGACGTGTGCAGAGGCCAAAAAATATTGGACTAAAATCCACACATGGTTGGAAAAAATGACAAATAAACACATAGACTTGAAACCAGAGATAGTTTTATTGGGAATTTTACCTGAAATATACAGTAAGGAATTGAAATATTTGATTGTAAATGTATTAACAGCAGCTAGGATTGTATTTGCTAAAAACTGGAAAAATTAGAAAATACCAATGCAGGAGGAAGTTATTAAGAAAATAATGGAATGTGCTGCAATGAGTAGATTGACATTTGAAATTAGAAACAAGAAGATAAATAATTTTATAAGATTTGAGATTTATTTTATCAATGGTTAGACAATAAAACATGGTAATGAAATGTCTAGAATTTTAGAATATAAAGAATATATAAAGATGTATTATCTTTATCATAATCATAATATAATTATGGGATAGAATTGTCATAAAATAAATCAGTTAAAATATGGATTATCTTGCATAATATGAACGAATAATAGTATAGTCAAATGATTGATTAACAATGATATCAATGTATTTAGGAATATTTGATAGATAATATGAGAACATATACAAGTAATTGTAAGTGGTGACTATGAAGTGGATGCACAAAACAATCTGTAAACCAACTGACACACTGTATGTACATAAGTGGAAGATGGCTTGATGTTTTTATGTTGTGTTTGTGTATGTTTGTCTAAAAAATAATAAAACATTTTTAAAAAAGAAAAAAAAAGAAAGTCAAGCTGACAGGTTTTCAAGTGAAATTGTTACACATATATAAATTTTGGGCTCCACACAAGCAAAGTACCAGAAAAGGAGAAAAAAAATCTGCAGAGAAGCTCTAGAGACAGGAAGTGTAGTCCTGCAAGAACGTAATAAGGGTTAATCAAGAGGCAGTTTCTGTAAGCAACACCAATGTTTCCTTCTTGCCTTCCTTACAGGATTGGGCCAGTAAAGTGGGAAAAAACAAAAGGAGATTTCTTCTAACAACCGGTTCTCCAAACTACTTAGAAAGTTAACAACCGGTTCTAGTGAATAAGTGAGGACTGGTAGAATCCCATCCCTGACTTTGATGCTTCTGACATGACTATGCCATGGTAGTACTATGTCCACCATACTCAGGACAGGATGTATGTCTCTCAATATATACTCCATATATACTATACTCATAGTCCATTTCTTTATCTGTCTGCCAAGAATGCCCATTTGCATAGCAGATACTTAACATGATGATTAAAATATCAAGATATGAAGATTGACCATTAAGCTATTAAAGAAATAATGTCAAATGTGTATAACAACTTTAAAAATCTGGAATACTAAATGGATATTAACAGCATGAGAAAATGTATAACACTTTTCTAGTAAACAGTTGATTTAATTATCTAAGTATTGTCTTCTGATTGACAACAACTTGCAAATGAATACCTTTTCCATCACTAGGGAGAACTGGTAATGATATTTCCAGGTACTTAAATATACATTTTCCAAAACCACAGTTAAAATTAAACTGAGTTACAACCTACAACTGTACTGAAGATGGCTTATTCTATAAAATGTAAATATTAGTCATTCATAAGTTTAAATTAAAGGTAATTTAAAAATACAATTTTTCTTCCTTGCACTATTCAGTAAGATTTTTTCATAATGAAATTACATAATAAATATATTATTACTTTTCTATTTTAAGTTTGCATAGGTTCATACACTCAAGCATAGTCACTTATTTTAATCTGATACTAGCTCTAACCTTTTAGTTTATAGCTTGGACAAAAACTTATTGTTTTGCATATATTAATACTGCTTTTATTATCTTTGATATGCATAGAACAGATTCACCTGGCTTTATGACACTTTTTTTGTCATCTTCACCCAGACAGTATCTAGCAAAAAATAAGTAAATAAATAACAAGATGACTTTTCAAACCCACTAGAAAAAATGAATATGAAGGGGAAAAAATTAGTGCCTAAATTTGAAAAAATCACATGTGAAAGAATCACATTTTGTCACAATGTGCATCTGATAGTGTTGGCTAAGTGGTTAAGGTTGAAACTGCAAGTAAAACACAATAATGGATTATTAACAAGGATATTGAAGTTAGCTTATATTGTTGGGCTTACCTGTTAATTGTTACTATCTAATTGTAGATAGATGATAGGTCAATTTTTTTGGTAAATGAAGTTGAAGAAATTTATGTATTATAGACCTGTTTCGCTGTTTTCAACTAAGGTGGGTAATATGTGTGTATTTTCTATTCTTTTCTAATGCACTTGTTTTGTTTGGTTTTTTGTCCGGTATAGTTTTATTCTACTCTTGGTTGTTTCTCCTGAGTTTGTATTTTAAGTTTTCAATAAATAAAAAATGAAAAATGAAAAAAGACAAGATAAGGTTAAACCCAAGCAAGAAGCTGTCCTGTCCTTTCCCTTCCTCTCCCATCCTCTCCTCTTTCCTTCCCACTCTTTTCTCCTCCCTTCTGCTGCTTTCCCCTCCTCTCCTCCTTTTCCCCTCCTCCTTTCCCATCCTCTCCTCTTCCCTTCCCTCCCTTCTCCCTCCCCTCACCACCTCTCCTCTCCCCTCCTCTCCTCTCCTGGTAATAGGATTCTGTCCTATGGAAGAATCTCCCTTTGAGACTAGGCTGACAGCTGTCTTGACACTTTTCTGAAAGCTAATTGAAACTGAGTTGTTTCAAAGGATTTTCAGGGAATCTGAAAGTAGATTTTTTTGGTTTAGGTATTAGGTTTTTCGATGTTTAGTTGAAGTTTCTCGTTATTTTATTTTCTTCTATTTCTGTATTAACTTTAAATTGTTAACTGTTTAGAGATTTATATGTGTTTGTATCATCTGCAAATAAAGAGTAGATAGATAGATAGATAGATAGATAGATAGATAGATAGATAGATAGATAGATAGACAGACAGACAGACAGGCAAACAAACAGGCAGCAGGCAGGCAGGCAAATGATAAAGAGATAGAGCGATAGCATAATAGTATATGTAACTTGCTTCCCACAGTTCAAAAATACTTCTTATTTTTCTTGTCTGTCTATTGTATGTCATGACAGGTCCAGAAATGATAAATAATTCAGTGCACAAAAACCTTCTTAGCATTTTCCCCTTTAGTTTTTCTCATAATGCATGCAAAAGCAGCAGCATTTATTTCAGCAATTCATATTGCTCTAAGTCAAGATGCATTTCACTGGAGGCATTTAAGCAATCATCTGTAATCTTTTTGCTGCCTTCCTGCAGTCTTTGCAATAAGCAAGCAAGCAGAAAACATTGATTTTTTGGCATGTTGATGATTCAAGCATGTGAATGTTAACTATTTTTCTACTAGCAAAGTAAAAGCTCTGCTCCTAGTAAAGTCTATCATGTTACACATGGCAACCAAACTGAAGAGCAATTTTGCCATAATGGTTAAGGTGCTGGCCTAGAAACCAGGAAACTATGAGTTCTAGTTCTCCCTTAGGTGTGAAAGCCAGCTAGGTGACCTTGGGCCATTCAATTATTTTCAGGCCAACTCTCTTCACAGGATTATTGTTATAAGGAAAATAGGAGAAAAAATATTAGATATTTTCACTACCCTGAGTTGAATATACATACTGGACTTGATTTTCTTCAGCCTTTCTCAAGGGCAGGCTGCATAAAGAAGATATGACCTTCATTTTTATAAACTTAGAGCTATTATGGAAAGCTTCAGCATTCTTTTATCAGATACCTTGGAAGACTTCAGCAGGATTAAACAGGTTTCCAAGAGCTTCAAGATGCCTACTCCAACATTATTTATAAGGTATATATTTTTTCTTCTCAAAGTTCTGATGCTATATGTTATATTTTTCTCTTCTTATCATCACATGAGCCCCTGTTTTCTCTTTCTCCCCACTTTATGTTATAAAGGTTCTGTCTATGATTAAAATTGGCTGAAGGTAATCATTTCAAGAATACCTAATGGTGAAGCATAGCAACAGAAGAGAATATGGGTGGCTCAGGGTAGAACTGTGGGATTTTCTGAGTGTGAACTGTGGGTGCTCTCTAAGTTGGTTGCTTTCTTGCAGATGATTCATTACCTAAAAAAGTCACATCATCAGTGCTAGAGTGGAGTGCACTCAGTTTTACTTTTCCTGTTAGTGTTGGTAGAAGAGTTCTTGATGGTTCCTTGATTAGACTATTGTTTACTATTTCATTGTTTGTCTGTGTTGCTAGTCCCCTGATTGGGATATTGTTCTGATATCTATTTGTCTGGGTATTGATTTATGACATGGAAGTGGTTTTTATTTGTTTTTTTCCTCTTTAGCTTTTTGGTTGTCTCTTTTGAATGGGCATGTAAACATTGTTTATCTCTGTTATAAACCTGTGGGTGGCTGATTTGTATCAGCATTAGGTTTCCATGACTTTTATGGCATTTTTGGTGTGAAGCAGAGGTCAAAAGTTCTTTTTTTGAATGTTTTAAGAAAATCAATTTTTTAAATGCATGTAATATATGAAATTAGATAAAAATCTAGCAACTTTGACTCTTGCCAAGTCCTGGTTACATAGCCAAAAATAATGATGCAATGGTGTTTGTTAACCCAGCTCTAAGGAATAGTTGTGCAGGCAGAATTATGTGGTATTTAAATTATTTTTATAGATAATCATGGCCATGCTTTTAAGTATTGCTTTAGGTTTAAATTGATGAATGAAAAAAATATAAGAGCTTCTATTAAATTTTAAAATGAGCTTGGAGAATTTTACTAACAATCTTTCAAGTATTCTTTTGAGCAGTTAAAGTCTGGAAGACTTTTCAGCAAACTTATGGTCATTTTATTGTGCAACTACCTACTTTTAAAAATGTATACTGGTTTTACAATTTTACTAATTGTTATAGTATTATAATATATATTTTAAAAAGTAAATAAAAATAACTATTTTATAAATCAACATTGCAGGGAGAAAGAAATCATTTGAACCAAACATAGATGTGAATATAAAATCATTCTATGAATCAGAGGTGTCTGTAGGATCCAAAGCTTTTGTCAAAATTATGAAAGGATCGTAATGCTCTTTTGTTTGTGCATTTGATGTCACAATGAATGTACAAAGCAGTGAAACAATAGGGGGTTTTTTTGCCTGCAGAAATCTCTGCTCAGAATGTAAATGTTATCAAGATGTTATGTTATACAGCCCCAGATCTTAACTCAACATTATATATTGCATCCACTGCAACTAATATTCACTACCACAGTACTACTCAGACTCTTCTACAGACTGTGCAGGTTTATGTCCTATACAATGGCTCTAATGCATATCAGGATTGAATAGTTAGGTTTATTTGCAGGTGTTTCATTACCTAATAATAAATGTTACCAATAAAACCAAGCTCAGAAAAAACTCAGAAACCCTTTAGTTACTTAACCTGTATACCATGCAAATAGTACTTCAGAGTGGATGCCTGTAATATATTTGTAATCATCATGTGATTACTACATTCACAGCCATGTGGATGACCATTTTATTATTTTATTGCCATTTATCAGTTTATGTGTTGTACTTTCTATATTCTTTTTGTTAGATGTTATTGAATTTTCTCCATACCACCAAAAGTCACTTGAGCTAAGCTGGTTGGCCATACAAATCTTTTAAATAAATAAATCTCTTCATAAGGCTGTGTGATATAGTAAAGCATAACAAAATATGATACAAACACAAATATAAATATAACAAACCTATAGTGAAAAATAGAATAGTAAATGAATAGCTCTACAAAATCCATTGACTTAACATTTGTAATACAGATCCATATTCATGCATTCTGCTTTTAATTTCCAAAGAACCTGTATAAAACTTGTCTGTACTGTTTTTTTGAAATGTCAACAAAGACACATCCAGGTCTAGGGTTCCAAAAGACATTTGTCATAACATGTAACATATATATTATTCCTGGGTCTTGTCTGATCACGTAATCAAGGATATGGAAATTTGAAGCATGCCCTATATGTTGGATTACTTCAGACAGGCAAATTTTATTTGGAGTAAATGACTCCCTTTAAAATACATAGAAATCATGGTCAGAAAGGATCATCCCCTTTTAATGTATTTTAAAGATCTAGGGTGCATTTAGGACCTTGAATCCACTTTAGAAATATGCAAATATTCATGCAGGCAATCTTGCAAAACAAATATGCAGTGTAATCAAGTATAAAAATTCTGAAACTAATTTTAGAATTAGCAATGACCAAACGTCCTCTAATATATAATTCCACTGCACTTACTCAAATACACAATTACTCTAAGCAATTAATTGTATATCATCAAGCTAAGTGCTACAAGCAGGAGACTAAAGTAAGCAAGAGAGAAATAGAAATAAATTTAGTGACATTGCTTGAAGAAAAGAAAAGTTCATATAAATTGATTATGAATGTTTTATAAAAGAAGGAAAGTAAGGAGACATTAAGATCTGTGAATCCGCTTCTCACAATAAATGTTAGATTTGGGAATTCATTTTTCTCCAGTCTATTGTATTGAAAGGAGGATCAGTCCACTTCAGTATCTAGCTTGTGAAACAAGTTGGTTTTTTTTCAAATAGTCATTTTCAGTCAAAGTAAAATCTGCTAGTCAATGTAGTGGAAATTAAATATTTTTTCTCTGCAGAACAATTAACATATCAAATGGATTTTTTCTTTCTTTTGATAAGTAAAGGGAGGGAGGTATATAAACTGGGGAATGGGAGGATTTCCCCACCATCCAGTCAAAACTGAAGAAACTTTTTGGTTGACAAGTGAAACATCTTAAAACAAACAAACAGAAAGTCCAGTTGCCGCTGGAAAAAAGCACCTTTGGGACAACCATGACCTGGATGACTAAGAATTTCCATAGATATGTACTACATTACATTACTTGAATGTTACCTTTATAACAAGCTATTCCTATTAATATCACACTTTTAATGTTTACTAAACTTACCATTTTTAGAAAAATAATAATACATTGCCAATAATGCATTAAATCCCATTAAATTCAATTGTTTTTTTTAAAAAAATAAATATATAGAATGGTAGTGGCATATATGGTCATGAGAAGAAAGTGAAAAAAATGAAACAGATGTTGGTTTGTCTGTCTATAATATATCTATCTCTTGGCTTAAATGACTCAGTTTCAATATACAGTATTTACTGAGGAACCACTAAGTTGCAAGGATCTTATTTCTAAATACACATGCTTGAGATAAAGGTGAAATAAATTATTATGATTTAATCTGGATTTCTTGGTCATGGTTGTCCCCTGGCAAAGTATTTTAAAGCATGTTTAGAATCTGCATAGAAAGATATTTGGAAATGGCTTATATTAAAAAAAAACCATCCACCTGTCTCTCTCTCTCTTTACTCTTTCTCCCAAAAGTCTTTCTCACTACACCTGATTAGTCAAGGCACTTAGCTTCTTCTTATTAATTTCATCTACCTTGTAAAATGATTATGATGGGAAAATGAAGGGCAAGGAGGTAGATTCATATGCCTATTTAAGAAATGAAATATTAAATAAATATGTATGTATGTACTACTGTAGATGTTGATATGTTGGAGCAAGATTGTGAAAGGAACAAATAATCTAAACTGATTTTGTGTCACATCCTTTTGATGTTGTCAGAATCTATCTAAACTCTATCATTATATTCAGTAGTTGTACTGCATTTATGTTGGTGTTTAGTTCAACATCTGATGAACCATTTCCAAAGACTTGTGAAATAAATAATTTGAACATTAATTTTCCTTCTTATTCAACTAGGTCTGTAAATTGTCAAACATTATAAGCAGATCAATTATTTAACACATTTTTCCTCTGTCTGTTCTTCATTGCATTATTCATGTATTTCTCTCTTATTATTCTACTATCCCTTTTTTGTTTTGGTCCTTAGACTAAGGACTTTAATATAAACACTCGAGGTCATTGCAATTATTCATATTCTAATCCTGGAAATTCAATTGAAAGATTAAAAACTTTCTGATTATCTAATCTGAACTTCAACAAAAGTCAAGGGAAAATAGGATTTTGAATGATCTTCCATAAATCAAAAGTATGTTTTCTAAAATACAAAAGAATCAGGCTCTACTAATATTCAGTGCAATTGTTAATATCACCACCTAAACTAATTGCCTTTGCCATATCAAAAATACTTGTATAATTGAAACCTTAAAATATATGCTAAATTTGTTTATTACTACTTCATAAACCAATTTAAACAAGAAATGGATGAAATATTAAATGAGTAATATATAGCTCCACACAAAATTTTGCATTTACACGATAGTCAAATGCAACACCGTTGAAAAGACTAAATCAGATGAAGGTTTCATTTTATTCCTTGACCAAGAATAATTTTAGTAACAATCAAAGACGAACATTTGTCTGTGGTTATTGTCCTGAGGAAGCACTTCCATAATGATGGCTAACTCCATTCCCCTCCGATCAGTTTGATAAAAAGACTGATGGAATATCTATAGCACTTGCAAAATGGTATTTTATGTCAAACTGTTCTTGCTATACAGGCAAGTCCCTTGACACAGGGGCTGTGGCCAACTGGAAATTGCTTTGCTAAAGATGTGCTAAAGATATTTTAGGCTGGCCTCTTTGACAAATATTGAAGGCAATCACCCAGTACACAAGCAACTCATCCAGTACTGTGAAAGTGGGATGTGAAGTCAATGCTTTCATAACATTTGAATAATTTCTATAATTTCTGGAAAACTAGGTCATATTTTCATTTTGGAAAAGAGGATCATGCTACTTCCCTAACCAGATTCCTTCACTGAAAGAATCAATGTCAACATAAACAAGCCTATCATGTAACAAGCCTAAGAAGAAGGCTGTATAAGAAGAAGATAATAAAGAGGTAGTGTTTTCATTAATTAAAAGGAAAATGTGAAAAAGCCCTATGCTTGTCATATATTTTGAGGGGAAGTGCTGAATCATATTTTAAAGAAGGAGGACAAATACTGTTATTACTTAAATAAAGAACCCTAACAGATTAGGTAGAAAAAAGGTCTCAAGATGAATTGAAGGTAGCTTTAAATATTAAAGAAAATATTAAAATATAAATAAGAGCCTGTGATTTGAATGTCATAGTTCCCAAATGGAAACTTTTTTCTTTGCAGAAAAAAAAATATGTTAGAAGAAAATATATTATTTAACAACATATCCATCACAAAGTACAAATGGTTATTCAACAGTGAAAGCAACTATATATAGTTCAATCAGATCTAAATTATCCCAATGTAAATGTTCTAAATGTTGCTAGACTACAGCAAAAGTAACTTTTTCTCATACAGAAAGTCTGTGGGTTTTTTTTAAAAAAATGTGCTGGTTTAGCACCCAAAACTGTTAAAGAGGCATTCAGTGGCTAGAAAATAATAACATATAGGGGAATGCTGCTGGATTTTTTTTTTTAAAAAAAGCAAGCACACAAAAACTGACACACACATTTAAAGATATTTTGTCATGTTGGAATCACTATGCATAATAAAGTGAAATTATTCCAAATAATCAAAACCAAATAATCCAAAAATCAGTGAAAATAGATTTTACCCAGGTTCTCTTTTTTCCAATCTTACACATCTACCGTATTTTCTACTTGGTTGGATTGTTTGTTTTTACAGTCAGTTGATTATTGTAGATTGATAAACCTTCCTACAAGTACATTTTTGGTAAATTCATATAAAAATATGATGTGCCCAAGCATATCTCTGTACCATTTCAGTCAACATTTCTTGAAAGATGCTTTTCCAAATGGGAAATATCTAAGATATTTTTGAATTAATGTGAATAAATATAATCTGTTCCACATAAGTCATGTGGTGTGAAGAAGAAAAGATGGACCTAAATAAATAAGATCATTGTGAACTACTACACATCTTGCTGTTATTACTGGATATTATATTACACTAATAAATAGAAAAAGAGAATTGGAACTAAGATGGATATTAGACAGAACAAGTAGGAATAGTAACTGAACATTCTTTCACACACATTTTAATCTAACTAGACAATGATGAATTAACTAGACCATAATTCCTAATAGCCCATTATGAGAATAATTCCCACTTGCCCATTAATCTTGACTTCAAAGCATTCCCAAATTCCTCAAAACAAAACAAAAGGTCTAACATTTTCACCTGACCCACTTGATGAGCTGTGTGAAGAATGTAGTGAGCATCCCTGCTTTAGCACATTTTCATTCTAGCTATAAGACCAGACATCAGACCAATTTGACAGTCTGATCTTTAAACTTTTTCATATTCTAATCTAAAGGTAGAGTTAAGGTTCTCCAACTTCTCAAGGCCGTTTGTCATTGGCTATTAATGCATTGCATTTTTATTTCCAAAGGAACAGATTCTCATAACTTTTGAGAAACAACAGAAAACTGCTTAATATCAAGGCATCATTATGCCTGCCTACAAAATGAAAATGAAAATTGTGATTACATTAAATAGATTTACAAGCAGTATTTTCCCACCTGCTCATTAATGGCTACATGCTTTGGTATAGACTAATTATATGTATGAGCCAAGCAAGAGTTCTATTTAAACTGCTTAAATGTGCAGGAAAGCTGAATTCCTTCCTTCCTTCCTTCCTTGGGTTATAAAACTGATGAAAATGATTAAGATCAAGTGTTCTGATAAGGGTATCTTTGAAATCAAGTTCAAGAAGTGGAAGACAAAAATAATATTTTTGCAGTGTGCACTGTGTCATAGCTGAATTGAAAGAAATTGGCTGTTCTGCCATGAAGAATGATAGCAACTTATCACATGGCATGTTGTCACTAAAGTAGATACAGGTGAAACTCGAAAAATTAGAATATCGTGCAAAAGTTCATTTATTTCAGTAATGCAACTTGAAAGGTGAAACTAATATATGAGATAGACTCATTACATGCAAAGCAAGATAGTTCAAGCCGTAATGTGTCAAAATTGTGATGATTATGGCTTACAGTTCATGAAAACCCCAAATCCACAATCTCAGAAAATTAGAATATTACATGCAATCAATAAAACAAGGATTGTGCATAGAACAATATCAGACCTCTGAAAAGTATAAGTATGCATATGTACTCAGTACTTGGTTTGGGCCCCTTTTGCAGCAATTACTGCCTCAATGCAGCGTGGCATGGAAGCTATCAGCTTGTGGCACTGCTGAGGTATTATGGAAGACCAGGATGCTTCAATAGCAGCCTTCAGCTCTTCTGCATTGTTCAGTCTCATGTCTCTAATCTTTCTCTTGGCAATGCCCCATAGATTCTCTATGGGGTTCAGGTCAGGCGAGTTTGCTGGCCAATCAAGCACAGTAATCCCACGGTCATTGAACCAGGTTTTGGTGCTTTTGGCAGTGTGGGCAGGTGCCAAGTCCTGCTGGAAAATGAAGTCAGCATCCCCATAAAGGTTGCCTGCGGAAGGAAGCATGAAGTGCTCCAAAATCTCCTGGTAGACGGCTGCGTTGACCCTGGACTTAATGAAGCACAGTGGACCAACACCAGCAGATTACATGGCTCCCCAAATCAACAGACTGTGGAAACTTCACACTGGACTTCAAGCATCTTCCAGTATGTGCCTCTCCATTCTTCCTCCAGACTCTGGGTCCTTGGTTTCCAAATGATATGCAAAAGTTGCTCTCATCAGAAAATAGGACTTTGGACCACTGAGCAACAGGCCAGGTCTGTTTTTCTTTAGCCCAAGTAAGACACTTCTGATGTTGTTTGTTGTTCAGGAGTGGCTTGACAAGAGGAATACAACATTTGAAGCTCATGTCCAAGATCCATCTGTGTGTGGTGGCTCTTGGTGCACTGACTCCAGCCTCAGTCCACTCCTTGTGAAAGTCCCCAACACTTTTGAATGGCTTTTTCCTGACAATCCTCTCCAGGCTGACGTCATCCCTGCTGCTTGTGCACCTTTTTCTTCCACACTTTTCCCTTCCACATAACTTTCTATTAATGTGCTTTGATTCAGCACTTTGGGAACATCCAACTTCTTTCGCAATTACCTTTTGAGGTTTTCCCTCCTTATGGAGGGTGTCAATTATGGTTTTCTGCACAACTGTCAGGTCAGCAGTCTTTCCCATGATTGTGATTCCTACTGAACCAGACTGAGAGACCATTTAAAGGCTCAGGAACCCTTTGCAGGTGTTATGGCTTAATTAGCTGATTAGAGTGGGACACTTTGAGCCTAGAATATTGAACCTTTTCACAATATTCTAATTTTCTGAGATTGTGGATTTGGGGTTTTCATGAGCTGTAAGCCATAATCATCTCAATTATGACATATCACGGCTTGAACTATCTTGTTTTGCATGTAATGAGTCTATCTCATATATTAGTTTCACCTTTTAAGTTGCATTACTGAAATAAATGAACTTTTACACAATATTCTAATTTTTTGAGTTTCACCTGTATACCAAAGCCTGGAGTGGAAATGCCATTAAGATACTTATTGTAGACTTAAGATGGAGTCACATAACGCATAATGTTAAAGTTTATTAAATAATATGCAATTGCCTCAAAAAAGTATGTATTTCATATCTTATCTTATTTCATATCAACTTCAATTGAGCATCATGGGTAAGCAATAATTGATTAATTATTAAATAAACCATAGCTTTTAAAATAAATAAAGTCCTACCTTGATGTGTGAATCAAGCTTTTATAAAGTTTGGCACATTATATTATTATATGTGCCCAATTATAAAGCTTATCTATAAATCTAGCTATAACATATATTATGGACCTTAGAGTTGGCATTGGTCACTTTAATATTACTACATCCCAGGGTGTGCTTGAGCCTTAACATTCTCTCAGGTGGATTATGATAGCCATTTCAATATGCTAAGAATTGAAAAGATTGTGAAAGCAATCTGACAAATCACATTTCTTGCTGTGCTTTTTAATTGTCAGCAGAATTCTTTGTAATCCAGGCTCACCAAGCCAATGCCACATGCAATTTCTTAAACAAACAGCAAAGTATATAGATATTTTTCTGTTTTATTGCATATAATAATTAAATAGTCAATTGTGTATATATGCTTCATAGTGCTTGATAGTATGCTAAGAATTTATAAGTATAAACTTTACCAAGAGAAATTCAAACTTACTGATTTAGGGCTATTAAGCAGTAGAACTTTTTTCCCCTGGAATTATGGGTGCTCAATCATTGGAGCACTTTTCAAATTGCCTAATATTTAAATATAAAATGTCTAAACATCTTAGAATGGTATTTAGCCAAGCAAGATTCAAGCAGTTGGAGATAAATGTTAAATATGGCAGATTTAACCAAGTACCATAGAAAGAATGTTTTGTATTAATGGAGCTTCAGAGATAGAAGACATTATTTATTTATTTATTTATTTATTTATTTATTTATTTATTTATTTATTTATTTATTTAATTTTGTCTAACACTTACAATATGATAGAAATAAGAATAAGCATAAGGAGATATCAATATTTGTAGGATTTGTGGTTTTTTGTGGATTGGGTTTTGGTTGCGGTTGTTGGGTAGAGATATGGTTTGTAGTTGTTTGATGTTCTTTTTTTTGTGCTGTCTCTTTTTTTCCAAGGTTTGTTAATCTTGCTTGCATAGTGTCCAGGGATGCTACAATGCTGTCAAGGGATGTTATACGTGTTTCAATGGTATCAACTCTTTCAAACAGGGCAATGTATTTGTCTAGTTCGGGTCTGCACAGTGAGCAGAAATATTGAAAAGCATTGGTGGATGATTTTGAGAATAGAGCCATTTGCTTGGGTAATCCTATGCAATTACAGTAAGCATAGTTGTCACAAAGGGGACATTTGATGTAATCTTCATTCTCCTTAAAAGTTTCTTTACATATAAGGCAAAAGCAGGAGTCTTGTGGTTCTTTAGTAGGGATTTCTTTCTTTTTAGGTTGTGGTTTGACATTGGATGTTTTCCTGGCATGGTGGGTTTGTTGAGATAGTTTGTTGATTGAGTTGTTCAATCAAACAAGATATTATGGTAATCAATAAAGCAATATCAAACCAAACAGTCAATTATATGAATCACACTCGTCAATTAATTTAACTAATCAATCACCCTAATAATTAATTACACTAATCACTAAACCCACTAGTCAATTAATTGCCCTAAACACTAATTTGCACTAAACATTCTAATTATACTAATATTCAAAACAGTTAAATGAACTAAACAATAACCACTAGTCACTAATAATCTATAATAATCTATTAATCACTAATGATAAAAATTGTAAAAATTAATTAATCAATTAGTTAAGATCAGTTAATCAATTAAATTGAGAAGAAATAGGGCAAGAAGAGAATAATGTGGGATAGAAAGAGAAGATTTGGTTTTGATGGCTCCTGGGGGATGTAGGAAGAAGGGATATATTAGGCTGAAAGTGTAGATGAAAATTTTTTGGCAGAAGGTTACTCTTCTCTTGTTACTTCAGATCCTCAGTTAGCGATCTTAGGGATCTCACAGATTTTCTTGTCTTCAGTCAGCAATCTTAGGGATTATGCTGCTGCATGAATCAGTAGGGCTACAGAGAAGGCAGGGAATGCACTGAGCCATTAGAAAATCAGCCATTGGAGCTCTGCCGTTGATTAAGAGTCAAGGCTAATTATATATTGCTTGTAGTGCTACAATGCTCAACAGGCTCTGGATTTTAGTGCTTTTTGGTGAAATAGGAGCACCTGTGCTCCGAGATCAGGATCTCTGTCAAGGGATTGGCTGATCACAGGTCATTAAAGATGTAGGCGGCTGATCAGGCGGCAGTTTCCAGAGATGGTCAACACTCTGGGATCTGGTTTTCAGCCATGCGATCAGTCGGTTTGTGGCAATAATTGATGCAGGCAGTGACCCAGCAGAACTATTCTGATCAGGGATGATCTGCAAATCTATTTTGATCAATTATATACTTCAGTCAGGTATGAAAATGGTGAGAGCCCCACTCACAATTGATTGACCAGCTGAAGTGAGATCCTCACCTTCCTAGTTGGGCACTACCATCTTCTACGTATGATATCTTCTACATAACACAATATATATATTATTTGAATGTCAAGTGTAGAAGAAAGGGAACAGTGTCTTGGATCACACATTAAATGAAAAATATATTGGGAGCCTTAAATTAAAACAACATATTTAATGTTTGGTCAAAATTCAAAGATTGCATATAACACAATCTTTTATTTGAATAAAATAGTCCAGTTATGATCTGCATATGTGGGTCTCATCGGGGTAAGTTGTAGAGAGTGATACAGAAATATGATTTGAATTATTTAGTTTACTCTTGTTATATAATCTGTTTCTTTCATACTATTTTATATATGATATTGTTAATGTTCAAATTTGCATTCTGTATTTTTATATGGTTTATTG
Organism: Notechis scutatus; assembly: GCF_049901735.1. NCBI lineage: Eukaryota > Metazoa > Chordata > Lepidosauria > Squamata > Elapidae > Notechis > Notechis scutatus. The sequence continues at coordinate 42,759,101 of NC_142013.1, forward strand.
GCTAATCAATAAAATTACAAATTACATTGAACTTTTGAAGATAAGATGTCAGCTATTTGACTGAGTTGGTGTGACAAATGGGATTCAATTTTTTTTTACTACCAGTTCTGTGGACGTGGCTTGGTGGGCATGGCAAGGGAAGGATACTGTGAAATCTCCAGTCAGAAGTGGTATTTGCGGTTCTCTGAAGTACTTAAAATTTCTGCTACCAGTTCTCCAGAACTGGTCAGAACCTGCTGAATACCACCTCTGGACAAATCCTGCTCTGGACATGGTTTTGTGTTAAAAGACCTTCAAGACTTTCCAACTAGTTCAGGTAATCTCCAGGAGAAAATGGTATGAGTAGAAAAAGCTGCAAAGAGTTTTATGACTTGCTTTTCTTTCCTCTTGTCTTTGAAAAGTGAAAAGGGGAGAGGGAGAAAGATCCTGGAAACGGCTACTTGAAGTGCAACTGAGTATGGTGATAATGTAGTGACATTTTTATTAGTCATTCTGACTTCAAGTATATAAGGAACAGTAACATAGTAGCTCAATTCTGTAGTAGACTATGATTTGACCTCACCCCATTCCTAAGAGGTCTATAAGGGGCATGCATGAGTGCACAATTGTTGTCCCTGTCCTTTTGTCCCCATTTATTCGTACCTATTTTCTGTATTCTTACTCATGTTTATACTTATACCTATTAACTTGTAAGCGATTAACAAATCAAATAAATAAATAAAAATAAATAAATAAATTTGAAATAGTAATGTGGCTTTGTCAGAAAGTGAATACCTGAATCTATATCACTAAAGCTATATAAAATAAATTCTTTCCCTAACATTTCATCTTCTCCACTTCAATGTTTTGTACCTGCTACTAATTTTTAAAATAGTAGGTATTTTAAAATATCTCTTGTTTATATGTTGCATAAGCTGTCCAAATATGCAGAAATTTCCAAGCAGTGAACATTTAGTTCAGCATTAATTCATATGCCACAGGCAACAACTGGTTGTTCCAAATCATGCAGGACATGAAAGCTTCTATTTTCTCTTTTACTGCATCAATTTGGACACTTGCAACATTGAGTTCTCCTAGTGGGAAATGATTTCTACTGGGTATAATGTAGGTCATTGTAAATACTGATATAAAAAAACAACACTATTTATTTGGCAAATATCTTTTCAACACTTACATATTTCATATACAACATATAGCAATTATAATCAACAAATCTTGTTATATGATTTGACTTTTCACATATAATTTTTATTTGACCATTCTTTATCCTGACACATCACAGAAATGTCTGGCTACATTTATCTTCATCATGGCTATAATTGATGAGGTAATGGATGATATAGTACTATACTTATTGAAAGTTGGGGAAGACTACCCTATTGGATAAAAGTAGCATGTAAAGCTTATAGCTACTATATTTTCAGTTCTTGAAGAAATCAGAACAAGCTACTTTACCAAGGTATCCATTCAGCTTCTCTGATTAAGAAGACACATTCAATTACATAGGTATATTATTAATGTTCACCTGTAGTTTGGTAAAATTAAATTGCAATGTCTTCCAATCACTCTCTAAGCTATGCTGTAATCAAGCATTAATTTAGCAAGATCATTTTTTCATTATACTGTTTTCATCACAAACTTACCACATTAATACTTCTAGAACTCCATTGCTGAGTATTATCTAAGCAAGTCTAGTGAAAAACTTTAAATGACAAATAACACCAGGTACAAATAAAGGTCATTTCTAAGATTTCATCATTTTTTCTTGAGGCTGTATTTTTAAGGAGAAAAGAACTGAAATTGAAAATCACCAAACATTAACGTATATTGAAATGTAGACAAAAGCCTATGTAGAAAGAGTTCTCAGTAGTTTAAATACTGTATTTGAAATATTTCTTTCTTTTGTGCCTCTACTGATATTTTCCCAGTGGGTATATCAAGTTTGGAACTTTTCTTACAAGGTTCTTCATTTGAAAGCAGTATCAGAGAGCTGAGCCCTTTGAATCAGGTTTAGGTTTGAACTGTAAGTTAAATAACATTTCTAATTGAAAGAAAGCTCCAAAATTGTCTTGTAATTGCATTCCTTTCATAATCAGGAGCATTTCTAAAAAAAATGATAACAGGATAAACTAAATAACATGATTCAAGTTGGGCTCAACTGCTAATGATTCTAAGGGCACATCCATCTTATTGGGAGGATTTGAACAGCAATATAAAAGTTATTTGTTCCAGCTTTCTTCTGTGAAATTTATTTGCTTTCCAGTATAGTTTACAGCCCCGGTATATCCTTGTGATCTCCTATCAAAGTAAAGCCAATTGTGACTTTCCTTATCTTTTCTGGTAAGATTTTTCTTCACATCTCTTACATCTTCTACTTACTGTGAGTATTGAATATACAGTAAAATGGTACATGGGGGGGTGGGGGGTGGAATGGAATCCTGAAAAATGTGCATGCAAAACTTTATTTTGAAAAAAAAAAAAGCAGTCGATTCCTTTCTGCTCTTTCTATTAATGTTTCTATGAATATTTACTCTTCAGTAAATTCCAATATATGTAATGGAAATCTACATATGATTTTGAGCTAGATATAAGATGCATAGTGACATTGACTCCTATGTGTTTCCAATAATCCCTCAGCATCTGCCTGACTGGTTTTGGGAGGTGAGTTTGGGCTTTTTTGCATATTAATATGAAAAACAGTGGCTCCTGATGTTATTTGGGGTGTATAGCAATTCTACTAGAATGATACAGAATATATATTTGGGCATTTTTGTCTTCTGATAAATGCACTTTTTTTTACTGACTATTCTCATTATGTAAAACTTTTTGTAAATAAGTAAGGCTTATATGGTAGCCATTTTGAACTGCTCCTATCAGATGGTCTCCCATTTTTACATGTGCTTTGAGCCAGTAATAACTTGCCTATTCCTGTTGTGAGCTATATTATGCATACTATTTGCTTTGCTTTTATTCATATGTGCAATTTAATCAATAATATCTTATATTGTAGATTTTTATGAAAGAATATATAATAGCAGTGAGAAAAAGCAGTTGTTCATTTTGATTCAGAGCCTTGGGATATCTAAAATGGAACCCTGCAGAACTGAAAAGAAATCTATTTGTACCAACCAGTAGAAACACCAGCAGATGTAGGTCCATTACATGAAGAAAGCAATTGTGATGGAGCATATGAGCATATGAGGAGCTTTCCAAGTTTACACATGTTTTCTTATAATAAAATAAAACAAAAATCCTCAGCAAGAGGAAATATATAGTGATAGGATATTGGTGTCAGAGACTAGTAATATCAGACTGGTGGGGAGGGGGTGGCAGAAGAGGTGGGACTGAGAGAATAGAATTTAATATATAAACTTTTCCTTATGCATGGATAATGACATGAACACAATATACTAAAAATCTGCGGAATATATAAATTCCTGAGCAAATGCACAACATTCAAAATTATCTTGTTCAGCAGGAGAAAATAGATGAAAAGTATGATTATGTGACAAAAGCTAAAATTTTCAGAGGTTAATATTCTTTTTAACTATATACTTCATACTTGGAATTTGACAACTGGACAATATAAATGTATACTCCTTGTTGCTTACTACAACCGTGAGGCTGACATTGCAGAATTGGAAATATATGGTCCCCTTCATTGAATGGATTGATTATATTTCCTATTTATGAGGGCTATACAAATTAGCTATAGATGTGACTTCGTATGGACAAGTATAATGAAATATGAGGTTCACTTGTATAAGTGAAAAAGAAAAAGTTGAGAGAAAAACATGATGTTTATACAAATGTATTACAAATATGTATGAGCTTAAATAATAATCAAATTAGATAAGTGTATAGAGAAGTGTAACTATTTACTGTAAAAATGATATAGTTTCCTTTGGTTTCTTTTTTCACATTCTCTTATGTATATGTATGTGCGTTTGTATGTATGTATCCTTATCCTCACATATTGCTGTTTCTTTTTTAATTTCTTTTTTGACAGTATTTTTTTAAATAAGAGTAAATAAAAATATTAATATAAAATTCTTCATTTAAGGAGTATGAAGTAAAGAACCAATGAAAATATCTCACTTTATATGTGATATGAATATTAGAATTGTAATGTATTAGATGCCAAATGTGATAGAAGCATGTGTGTAATATGGATACAAGTAAGGGAGAATATAATTTTTGATTACAGCAATAAAAGCAGTTTCAGAATCCTGGGAAGGAATTAATTTCATTTATTTCTATGTGGATTAAGAGTTTTGAAGACTCAAGCAGAATTAAAGGATACCAAAAAGGTAATCCGGAATTCATGATGTCAAGGTTCTAATGTATATATTATGACATAACCACCTATAGGTTAGATTTACCTCATGTCATTATGATGGTTGCATCACCATTTAATATAATAATATCTTACAAAGGTTATTCCGGTAGTAGTTATAGCTGCCATTGCTATGGAAATATAAAGACTGAATTAGTTATATAACCACATAGCAATGTCTAGATGACCATATAAATCATTAATATGGATAAAGTCACAGAATAATGCTTTTATATTATTGAAACATATATCCCATTTGAATGTTAATGATACTGTCTAACAATAGGATCAGTTTGAGAGTGAAGCAATTACAAATAAAGATGTGGGTTTCCTTTTATTTGATACATTCACACTATGAAAGGAATTTTAAGTTAGGTTCCAGAACTGAGTAGTAAACAGTTCCTTGCAAATCCATGATTCTGTGAAATTTGCATCCCTGTTTATAGTGGAATAACTACAGTTTTATAAAATTTAGACAAGAATCTAGAATACAGAAAATGTGTTCCAAGCTTATTATTTTTCTGCTCTTTCTCCTTCTAAGCAATGACAAAAATGTTGCAATAAAAATATTATGTCAGCATGACTAAAATGTGTATACTCTAAACACCTGTTTTTCTGTCTAAGCTATTCCATTGCTCTTCTTGCAGAATTTATTTTGGTTTTACTTAGTGATATTCTCTTTACTAAAAAACAATGTAAGCAGGTGCTAAATCTGCAGAAATAATAAGTGGAGACATGCCAAATTGTATAACTAATGATACTGTAGACTACAAATAATGAATAGGAGACTGTAAAGTCATATTGTTGGCCTTAGGAAAAAATATACTATCTGATGTAATAAAATTGAATGAGTCCTTATAAATTCACTATGCCTGCTACCCATCAACCTATAAATGGCAGCAAAAAGGTAGATTTTGTTTCTCTTGGCTTTATAGTGATTGTCTGGATTGATACAGTCAAGCTGCAGCAGGCAGATAAATGATGTTGAAGGCTCTGAATTTGTGATTTGATTCTTGTGTCAAATCACAGTGCATATGCTGCTGTAATCATTCAAAATGGTCGAAAGGAGACTATATGTTGAAGCTATATTGCATTCCTCAATATAGTAAGCAGTCCTCAAGGAGAAGCAGATGATCCAGGACTTCCTTGAAAAATTCTTTCCATAGAGGCTGAAGAAAAGCCTAGTCTTTTCAATTATGCTTTCACTTACATGCATTACACTGGAAACAGGCTAATTGGTTTCAAGACTTTGAACTCTCTTGTGCAGTTGTCCAATTCACAGAGGGTGTAGGTGAAAGTAAAGGTGAAGGTGAAGTCTGCGCCAGCAAGAGCTCTGGTTTTCCTTGCAGCCAAAACAGCACTGAAGAATTAGACAGGAGAACTGGGCATGAGGGATTGGAGAAACATCAGTCCAATTGTAACTGAACACATCAACACCAACTGTGTTGCCTCAAGCTTCTTCTTGAAAGAATACTTAAGTATGATATATTATTAAATAGAGTTATGGATTGTGTAAATCTGAAAAAAACCAATTAAAATAACATTATTATTATTATTATTATTATTATTATTATTATTATTATTATTATTATTATCATTATTATTATTTTAAATGAAACCAATGGCATATGGAGTCAGGTTATCTTGATATTTACTACGTACAGTTAGCAGTGTACAAGCTATTATAGAGATCTTAAGCAATTAACAGCCTAAAGTTAACATGGAAAACTTAAGTAGTTTATACTTGATGTGAAATGCATTCCATTCAGTGAAAAAGAACTTAGAGAAAGGTAATATGAAGGTTCCAACCAAATGCAAAAGGCAAAAAAGTTAAAGATATTAACTGTATTCTGGTTAACTGAGAAGTCTCAAGTAATTATCAGTTTAAAGGATAACACAAAGATCTTCAGTTAAGCACATATGCACCAGTGGTGGGATTCAAAAATTTTACTACTGGTTCTGTGGGTGTGGCTTGTTTGGTGGTCATGGCTTGGTGGTCATGTGACTGGTTGGGCGCGGCTAACTTGGCAAGGTGGTGCAGTACCTTGCTGAAAGTGACGTCGAGTTGGCCATGGCCACTCAGTCACATGACCAATGCTGCAGAGACAGGGTGATTTCCTGCGTACCTTCCCCCCTCTCCTCCACCCTTGGGCTGACAAAAAAAAAGCCCAACTAAAGATCACGACTGCCTGCCGAGTCTGCCTGCCAAATGGGTTTTGTTTTGTTTTTTTCCAGAGATAAATTTGCACCATCAAATCTTACTGTACCTTATTGTTGTGGCGCTGCCTGTTGCTGCTGTGGGTGTTCCTGCGGCTGTCTGGCTGCCCAAGTAAAGTACTGCACCAGCTCAGGGCGACTGTGAGGAGCAAGAGGGAATGCCAAGGTGCTTGCCTCATAGCAGTCAACTTCACTCTCTCTCACTCCAGTTAGGCAGTCCCAGTGTGCACAAGGAGCATGAAGGGAGGCAGACACTGCATGGATGCATTTTAAAAGTCAGAGAAGTTTGCCCAAGTCTTATCATGTAGTCAGGGGCTACACCTCTCCCAACGATGAGTTGATGGCGATCTAACAAAATGTCTTCCAGCTCTTAAAGATCGGCTTTAAGAGCACCCCCATGGAAGAAGCTGAGAATGAGAGCAAAAGTGGCAGCGGTGGGGGCAACAGGGGCGTGTGATGGGTCCCTCTGCAGTTCCCTCCTGGGTGACAGCCAGGACTTCGGCACCTCCTCTTTTCCTCAGAGGCACGGTGTCTTCCTCCCTTCACACTCCTTGTGATTCTCGGCTTCTTCCATGGGGGTGCTCTTAAAGTCAACCTTTAAATTGTTCTGGGACATCCACCCACCTGCCCGACATCTGCCCTCCCAGAGCATGTTTTCTTCCTTCTTCTGGAGGACGTGCCTCTTCCAGCCTGGCCCAGCCAGCCAGCCAGCAGGTGGCCACATGTCCCGGGGCTTCTCGCCCCACTTGTTGTGAGATGCCTGCAGCTGCTGTGTGCTTTTTCAGCATGGCTGCAGTCTAGCAGATGCACCCAAAAAAAACATGCGCTGTTCTAAGTGCTGGGCCTGGCAAGTCTGAGCAGCCAGCACATAGAACAGGGTAGTGCTGGACCTTGGAGAAGTGGAGCGGAGCTGGAGATCAGTAGCCACATCTTTCACAGTGCAAGAAGCCTCCCCCAACTGGCCAGCTGGTCTCCTCTTTCTCTGCCTGTTTGTTTTGTATGACTGTGAAGAAAGAGACCAGCCAGCCAAAGGGGCTGCTGCTGGAGGTAACTCTTTTTCAGTTTCCAGCTGCCTCTTTCAGAGCAGAAAGCCTCTGCCAACCAACCAGCTGGTCTCCTCTTTCTCTGCCTGTTTATTCTGTATGATTGAGGAGGTTACCAGCCGGCCAAAGGGGCCGCTGCTGGAGGTGACTCTTTTTCTGTGTCTAGCTGCCTCTTTTGGTGCAGAAAGCCTCCCCCAACTGGCCAGCTGGTCTCCTCCTCCTTGGCCATACAGAACAAACAGACAGAGAAAGAGGAGACCAGCCAGCTGGTTGGGGGAGGCTTCTTGCACTGTGAAAGAGGCGGTTACTGACCTCCGGCATTGCTCCGCTACTCCAACTGTCCGGTGCCTCCCTGTTTTATACACCAGCTGCTCAAACTTGCCGGGCCTGGCACATAGAACAGGACATGCTTTTTTCAGTGTGGTTGCTAGACTGCAGCCCTAGACTGCAGACAAGGGGGATGAGAAGCCCCGGAACATCTGCCCACCGACCTGCTGGCTGGCCGGGCTGGGCTGGGCTAGAAGAGGTATGTCTTTCAGGAGAAGGAAGAAAATGTGCTCTGGGAGGGCTGCTACACATGTGCACTGTACGTGTAGTGGCTGCACATGCAGTGTGCATGTGCAGCAGCCCTGGGACATCTGCCTGAGCTGCGCCACAGCTGCAATGTGGTAGGGAAAGCGAGGAGAGTGACCAGGAGAAGTGACCGACTGGGCAACTGGGCGACTGGGTTGGGGGCATGGCCAATCAGAGGTTGTACCAGTTCAGCAACCCACGCCAAATCACTACTACTGGTTCTCCCGAGCCGGTGCTAACCGGTTGAATACCACCTTTGTTAAAAGCCTTATAACTTAGAAAGAAAAAGGAGGAGGAGAAAGTTGTGTGAAATTATCTATTGCTTTGTATGTGCTGGAATTTGGTTTGCCTTCTTTTGCAGAAAAAGGGAGAGAACATTTTATTTAGCACAAAAAATAGCAAGTATTTTCGGAAGGAAGGAAGGAATATTTGCTTTTTGCTTTTTATTCCTGGGCTAAGGAGATTCTTTAGCTTTATAATCAGCGTTAGACATATAATGAGGTTTCAGTCAATGATTTTCCTAACCCTTCCCCACCCCACCTTTTCCAAAAGCCTTTATGAAGTGCTTACCTACAGCAGGAAATTATAATAAAATTTGAAAAAGGCAAGG